>NC_046661.1:17470021-17492721 GCF_010883055.1 Belonocnema kinseyi | reverse complement strand
GTTTTCTATCATGCCTAAAGGCTTACATTTTTCTCCTCCATAATAGTATTTTGGTGTCACTGTC
This sequence comes from Belonocnema kinseyi, assembly GCF_010883055.1. Lineage (NCBI taxonomy): Eukaryota > Metazoa > Arthropoda > Insecta > Hymenoptera > Cynipidae > Belonocnema > Belonocnema kinseyi. The sequence continues at coordinate 17,492,657 of NC_046661.1, read as the reverse complement.
ATCAGCGAATAGAATAAAAAATATCGCTCTTTGTGTAATTTTGTATTTTTATTTATATCAACAATTATTTTTTCACATGTTATTTTAAGTTAGAAGTATCATCTTAATAACTTGTAATAATCGGAAAATAAGCAAATGTATACAGTTGATTCAATGTTCTGTTAATTATTTGAATAATTCGAGAGTTTCTTTAAAAATTACTCTTTGTATGTTAAAAAGTTAACTGTTTCACATAAACATTTGAGTTTTTTCGATGCATCGTTCTTTTTAGTCGAATTTGACTATTCTTTCGTTAAAGTAAAAATATTGTTTGTCTGCAATTTATACTATATATTATAGTTGTCTCTGAAGATTCATTTCTTTGTTTAAAAATATATAATTTTAGAAAGTCGAAGTACATTCTTGAAAATTAATTCTATCTGTTCAAAATTCATCTCTTTAGTGAAAGAATATAATTTTCCGAAAATATTTTGTTTTGTAGTTAAAACTCTACTGTTTAAATAGTTGCAAATACATTTTTTGGTTGTTGAAACCAACTGGTTTGAATTGAATATAAAAATTTTTAAATATTTTTTGGGTGGAATATCAACTATTATATTTCTTATTGTCAATATATCTTAACTGCTTGCAAATTAAACAATTTGGTTAAATTGTTTTCTTTCGTTACGGAAAAATCTTACTCGTTTAAAAATTAAAATTTGGTTAAGCAATAATCTTTTTAGATTGTAAATTCACCTCATTTAGTAGGAATTCCACATTTTTGTTAAAAACGAATTAAAATGATTTAAAATTAAAACCCCTCTTTGGTTCAAATATTTCAACTATAAAATTCCTTGTTCTAAATTCATTATTTTGGTTAAAAATTGGACTACTAGGCTGACAGTTCAACTACCTTGTTAAAAATTAATTGTTTTAATTTATCATTTCTTCCTATGCTTCGAAATTTCATTATTTTCTTCAAAGTTACTGTTTCAACTGATAATTAAACTATTTGGGTGAAAATACATAAATCTCGTTGACATTGTGTTTTTCTTCATTAACTTTAAATAGTTTTTATGTAACATTACATCTTTTTCGGTTCGAATATCCACTATTACTGTTTTTTTAGAGTTCATCTTTCATGGTTAAAAATTCTGCTGCTAGGTAAAAAAGTGAACTACTTTGTAAAAACTTCATACCTGTGTTTAAAAAGTAATTTATTTTGTTGAAAATTCGTTTTTTTTTTTTTTTGTTGAAAATGTATCTTCTTTGGCAGAAATTTAATATTTCTCATTAAAAATGGAACTGTTTGACTAAAAATTAATATGTTTTTGTTTCAAATTCAACTATTTTGCTAATAATTAGTCGTTAGATGAATTTTACTGTTTTTGGTTGAAAATTCAACTATTTGGTCGTGAGTTGTACTACCCTGTTAAAGATTCTTTTTTTTTGGTTGATGATTCTCTGGTCGCAAATTTAATTACTTTGTTAAAAATTAGTTTTTTTTTTTTAAATAATTTGTTCAACTGACAATTGACAATATGCACTAAAAACATGACGGGAACCTATTTTCGTGGACCAAATGCGTCCTAACTAAAGAGCTGCAAAAATTGAAGAGTTTAGTTTGTATTATCCAAAGCAGAAAGCAAGTGAATTTCTATGGCGAGCAGAAAGCAATTGAATTTGAATTGCGAGCAGAGACAGGTGGGCGGGACTTACCGCGAGGAGCGATGCAAATAGAGCCTTTGTGATTTTCTCGATCTCCTAGCTCCGGCTAGGGTCGAGTTGTGGATCAAGCAGGAAAACACAGTGGAGGGTGCCTTCCCCCCTCTATGCTACTACATTCTCCGCTTGTGGTCGTTGTGTTTCCCCAAACGATGCGCAACTCGGCTGGTCGGGAAAACACATCAGGTGGTGCCTTCCCCCTCCATGCTAATACTTTCTCCGCTTCTCGTCGTTAAAGACTGGAAGGCCGGAGGAAAATTTAAACTGAAACTAGTTACCCCGGTAAGAAGGTTTGCATTAAAAAGTATTAAACAATTTCATTCATCCAGTGGTAACGTGAGAAATATTCAATACTTCTGGATTTTATTTTTGTCCTCTCGTTTAGAATTTTCACAGTAGTTGAAGTTATCGTTGAAGTTCGAGTGGAACATAATTTTAAAAACTTTTTATCATGATTTTATATTTTTGAAATTGATAATATTTGAACAAAGAGAATATTTTATGATAAAAATACGTATTCTTCTATACAATCCTAATAGATTTTGCAAATTTCCTGCTATTGGAGCACGTTCTAGTCTTCAAACGAAAATTGTGTTTTCAAAGCTTCTTACGTTTCAGCTAGTGAAAATTATCCTCCCGCCCACTATTATTTATGAAGTCTAACTAAGAAATTAATTAGATTAGTTTATTTATATTCTAGTATTATATGGTTGACAATACATATTTCCCATCAATTTTTAAACACGACAATGCCTAGTTTTCGGGTAGCCTCGACGATTTAATCTCTGCTCCTTAGTCAGATGTTACGTGCGAACGATGGGAAAATATGAACAGGCGAGGAGCTCGTGAGAAGCGGATTGTGGGAACTTCACGCATTTCGCTCCCAGTCCCTGATAAAATGTATCAATATCATAGGTCAATGTAGCATGGATGTAGAAGTACAAGGGTGTGGACGTAAGACGAGGAAAGTGACGGGTTTAATGTGGAAGTGGAAGTAAGGTGTGAATTGAGAGGAGAATGTTAGATTTGGAGGGGTAAAACAGTAACACGTGGAAAAAGGAGGTTAGATGCGAAACGGAAGGTCCAGGAGCAAGGAGTAGAGAACAGCGTATCCTATCAGAGAGACGGTAATACAGAAGACTGGCGCGAAATTTTGAAGTGAGTAAAAGGGAGTTGTAGAACAGTGTTCAGCCGAGAAGAGTTGAAAAGGAGGAAGATAGAAGATGAAACGAGAGAGGGAAATAGGCAAAAAGGACCCCGAAGGAAGCGTGATGGAAGAAATCAAGAAACGGGTGGAGGAAAGTGAGAAAGCAATGAAAGAAAAGTGGAGATTGTTGGAGGTGTGGAGAAATCAGCAGGAGAGTTTCTTGGAGAACCGGAGGCAGGAATGGGAAGCAGAGAGGGTGCAAGGAAAACAGAGGAGGTGCAAGGGAAAGCAGAGGGGGAAGTTTAAAGGAGAAAAATGGAAGAGGTGATGCAGAGGTTGGAGGAAAAAATAGTGCATCTGGAAATGAAAAAAGACACTGTCATGAGAGAAAGAGAAATAAGGGAAGTAAGCTAGCAGAAATAGGAAGAAGATAGGACGTGGTAGGGTCAGCCAAGGAAATTGTCGAAGAAAGAGTGGTAGATAGAGAGTGAAGAGAGAGAGAGAGAGAGAGAGAGCGAAAAGAAAAAGAAACGTGATAATTCAGGGAGTAAGAAAGAGAGAAGATGAAGTGATAAACGTAGTGGGGACTTTTGCAGCTCACACCAAGGTAGAGGAGAAAATAGAGAGCTCTCGGAAAGTGGATGGCGGAATGACACTACAATTGAGATTCTGAGAGAAAAGAAAGAAACTAATGAATGCGAAAGGGGACTTGAAAAGCTCGAGTCTATGGTTAGAAGATGACTGGACGGAAAGGGAAGAGGAAGTCCAGGAATGGCTGAGAAAGGAGAAGAGAAGAATCGAGTTGTTGAGGATTGAAGTCCAGGTAAGACAGATGAAAGCGAAATTGGGAGAGACGATCTGCAGTGGGACGAGGTAGAAGGAGAGATGGTGGTCACAGGCAACATGGAAAAGAAGACGGATGAGGAGCAGGAGAAGAATAAGGATAAGAGTGAGGAGTTGAAAAAAGAAGGGGATAAGTGAGGATGGAGGAATTGTCTATGTAGAAGGGTTAAAAAACTGTAAAACTGAAAGATTCCGCTTGTGAGTTATAGTGTACGTTGAACCTGAATGGTAAGTAAAAGTTTAAACACTGTTCGAAGACTCTAGAAGACTATGGGGTGAGATATTTTATGTCCTAGGTTGTTCCATTTCTATATTTAAGAATTTAAGATTTATCATTGATGATTTATGGTTGGGTAAACAGAAAGGAGATTAAATTGGGATTTTTGAAAACTCCAAACCCCGAAAGGTTGGAGTATAATAAAGTCTATTGATTGATTGACATATATTAAATAGTTGAAGTTTGAATCACGAAAGTATTTTAAGTCGTTTGAGAGATTTTTTTAGTGCTTCTCAATTTGGAATGTTTAAGAGACAAAGGATAAAAGGTCTGTGATGAGCTCTGGGGTTTGTGTCTTCAGGACAAATAAAATGGAAATATTATTTCTAACTTTGAGATCTTCTAATGCGTTTCGCGCAAACCGCTCAGGTATACATGTCACAATGTGAGAGAGTCAAACAAGCTAGTGACCCATTGACAAAACTGAAAGTGTTTATATACAAATGGCGTAAAAATTCTTCGTTTGTGCAATTTTTAAAAGTAAAATGTACTTTTTTTGTACAATTGGTTTCCCAGTGATAGTTTGAAACAGCAAATTTATATTTTACGAAAAGTGTACTTGTTATGGAATCTTTAAGAAGGTCTTAAATTAGAGTACATGCCTGTAAATTTCAGATTTTTTTCTACACAGATGTAGCCGAGTTGAGATATTGTCGAGTTTTAATCGTTCGTGCCGCCGTGGCAAAGAAAATGGCTTTCAGAATCTAAAATTTCGAATTTAAAATTTATTGAAAAATTTTATTTAAGAGCTTGCAATCAACACAAGATGAAGGGGGAAAATATCTAATCTAACAGCAGTTTTTAAAAAACTAAGGATTTCAGAGAGCAGGACCAATTCCACGTCCAAAAATCAACTAAGGATTTACTCTTATTTTCTTATAGTATTTTTTTAAATGATCGGAAAATCAATCAAATTTTAATAGATTGCTGCTCGATGAAAAAATGGTGTTTATCCGACTTACGCTTACAGCTTATAACCGACCCATGTGATTTGGCGGAAAAAGGGTTCACAAAAGAGTATAGCTAGCAATCGCGCGTTCGAGACTTGAGTTGTTGACAAGATGAAATGGTAACGGATCAGATCAGGCGAACTTCGAAATTAGACCATTTGATCCTTATGTTATTGGTTCGAAAACCACTAAGGGTTAAATAAAAAGGTGCACTCAGCTAGCATAAAATTCCTCCTTTGTGTCAAGAGCTCAAGGTCCCATATTTTAATAGGAGAATTACTAGAATGATCATTTATTCTGCATTATTTTCGGGGGTAATGTTCGTGTAACCTTCCGTTGAGATTCTTCCTTAAATTTCATTGCAGTAAGCGAGCTAGTAAGTGAGTTTTCGAGCACAGTTAAATTACGCTTGAATGGTGAGGTTTTTCGGCTAGAAATCCACTAGTACACCCTGTAGTTGAGTGTATATTAGGAAAAGTGGCCCTAGAGAGACTACGTATCTAACTACTTGCTTATTTATTCAAACCGATTACTATTGAAGTCGCCCGAATTAAAATATATATAGAAATAAAATAGAATCAAAAAAATCCGTCGTGGCGGATGAAACTTATGAAAGCGAAGACGAATATAACCAGAATAATCCCAATGAAAATAATACAGTTAAAAATAATTCGCTAAATATGGACGCAAGAATGGTCGCGAAAATGTATAGCTCGCTGTTCGATTTAGGTTTCCAACCAAGCGTACGTGTCTCTCGACAAAGTGCAGCCCTTAATCCAGATAATTTTGCGATGCGAATGGCGTAATAAATATCAGTTACGCTGGCAATTCAGTAAGCGGCCCGTCACATTCCTGTTTGCCAGAGAAAAAATATCTAGATTAGCGATTTTATGCAGGACACAGTTCATCCGGCTATGTGCATTACGTCAGAGTGTGAAGCTGCCCTACTCATAGCTAGCTTAAGTCGGTTAACAGGAATCGCGGATGAAAATACTCGGAACATGTCATTTAAACGGATGACTGAACTTATAGAATTGTAAAAGAGTCGTTCGCGCTTGGGAAGCCTTTCGAGTGGTAGGTGGTCTAGATTTATCGTCTGAGGAATAATCACCACAAAAGGGTAAACGATATGTATGACCTTCTGCACTCTTATCTGAATGGTGCCGGAGAAGTCCTCGAAGCGAAACATGCGCACGACATTTTCATAACAACGATGATACCCATTCGCGCCGCGGCGCAGTAGTTTAACAAGCACAGTTCTGGGACACTACTACTTATTTGAAGCTGACGTCGGCAGATTACGCTACTGGTCAATTTCTATTGTTCAATTACCATTACTCGGTAAAACAGTTATAGCGTAAACGCAGTCGGTAAGTTAAAGATCTGTATGATCATCAGTTGGTTAAACAGTTATAGGTCAGTTGGTGAGGTTGAAACCTGTGTTATCATCAGTAGGTATAACAGAAAACTACACTACCATCAGTCGGTAAGGCAGAAATCTGCCATTAATCTATGTCTTGGTCAATAATGTAGGTCCTTACTTTACCAACAAAGTAACAATGGTCCCATGTAAGTGGCACGCGGAGAAAAGGGAATACCCAAGTTTGAGAATATGCTACAAATGCAGGTGGAGTGGGGATAGTGATCAATAAAAAGGAGACCTCAGAGCGGAGCACATTAAATCCATCGTTCAGTGCAGCGAGGTGCGAGTAAATAAGACAAATTATGGAAGAAGGAAAAATATTAAGTAAAATTAAAACATCATTCGTCTATAAAGTCTTTAAAGCCTGAACTCAATGCAAAATGATCCTCGATGAGTGTTTAAAACTTATTCCTAGTATTGATTAGGCGATAAACGTGATTTCAAAATCAAGGAATGTAGAACTGAGCAAAGTTAACCGATGGAGAGATCAGTGTATACTGATCTGCTAAAAAGTAAGCGGACTCCAGAAGACACGCAATGATATTGAAGATCGAGTGCAGTAGATAGACGTCGACAAAGCATTCGATAGCCGAATAAAAACATGCATTATCGTCAAGCTGGTTCACAAGGATGTTCTTGTCTTCCTAGATGACTCTCAAGTACTTTTTGTTTTACATGTTGGCCGAGCCTTGCGTGGTCACAGGGCTTTGAAAATCAACACTGTGCTTAATGCATATTATCTCAAGATTGGTGAGCAGGAGCTTATATCCTATCTTAACTGAAATGGAGGGCTTTCAAGAAACAGACTCTGGATGGACCCAACACTTATTGTTAATTTGGAAGCGAACATAAAAAAACTAAACCCCATGAAAGGTATCTTATACATCAAACTTACTAGATTAAGTGAGAACAAAAAAGCATGCGTCAACGTCTAAAACAAAGACGAAGAGTGCTTCAAATGGGCTATACTATCAGCCATACATTCAGTGAATAAAAATCAGTTCAGGCCTAACCGTGTATCCAGCTAGTAGTACTACAAAGACGGATTAAACTTTTCTAGAATAATGTTCTCAGTTGGATTAAAGGATGTTCGAAATTTAAAAAATAAATCAATATCTCAGTTAATATGTACGGTTTAATAAAGGAGAAGCAGAGGTTTGCAGTAGTTCCTGTTCATATTACTTCAGTGGCGAAGGACACTCACGTGAACCTCCTCCGAGTTGTGTGGGTAAATGATCTTTCGAGACTATTTAGCCGCCAACTACCAATTTTTGCAGTGGCATGATGATTAGCTTAAACGTTTGACTCATTATCTTTGCAGTGCCTTCTATACCCATTTTGAGCATTCGATGTTCACTTCGAATCGCCTCACTAGCTTTTGTGATTTGACGGAGCACCTCTTCTCTTTGTAAAATTTTGTCATGTTGACTTGTTGATGTCTCTATATATATTGATATCATTTCCACTACACAACTTGTATGTATAGAGAGATAAAACAGTTAAATCTTTTTCTGTTGCTTCCCTTGTTGAAATCACCATTCTTATCTATAACAATGAATCCATACTTGTCAGTATTGCAACATATTTAACATAAGTCTCGAAATCGAGAATAACTCATGTAAATGTTCACATGATCGTCGTACACATATTTCAAATTTGTTTCATCCTGCTTGAAAAGTATTAACAGATTGACATCTCGAACTAGATGTTCAGGAATTCGAGCGTAAGTTTGACATATGTAAAAAGTGTCAACAAGAGCGTGTCTATCCATACAGAAAAAGGCTTAATGTTATCCTGTTTTTTACAGGCTACATCATCAAAGATAATTATTGAATTTGGTTGGGCTTTACTTGGTGATATTACGTCCTCATTCTCACTGAAAGTAAAATATTCAACACCGTCTACATGATTTAACACCCATTCTAAGAATTTTTACTTTGATTGTTTGAGAGATTCAGAGTAAACGTAGACATTAACAAATTTTAATCTGTTTGGGTGTAGAATTAGGGTAACCTATGTATTTGTGTTGCCATAATTTAATGATCCACAAAAAACTGCGAGAATGCTCTCTGGTAGTAGGCTGGCATGCTGCTTCATCCTCGTTTTTTTCTGACTGGATGAGGGTGTCAAAGTTGCTAACCGGAAGTTTAGTGAGTTGTGTATTGAACTGCATCTTGACTTCGACTATTGTGAAAGCGATAAATACAGTCCTTGTATAGATTTATTATCAGTTGCTTGTTGACCTTCATTCAGTAAAGAGTAAATGTGCACAGTAAAGCAAATAAAGCGTCGTCGTCGTCATTATCAATGTAAGGGATTGGTCAAGAAAGTCATCAACAACTTGCCATTCGAGTTGAATTTGCTTGTTACCAATACTGTGGTCCAGATGCTAAGCTAACTAAACCACTTGCTAGAGGTGATCCTGAAATCAATCGCTCAGACGAAGTGTGTAAGGAACTCAACATTGTATATTCGCGAAATCCTCAAAGCGTTCCAACAAGAAACAGTGTAGTTCGTGTACTAGCTATTAAAGCCTGGCAGCGTGTTTTCGTTAAAGGCGCTGGAATTTATGAGAAGGCGGCAGCACATTCAATAGCTAACGTGATGAATGTTAAAGCGAAACTCGGTATGGGGTTAAAGAAGAAACCTTCTGCAAAGAGGAAATCCATTTCGGAATGAAACTCAGTTTAAAGAAGAGGAAACCCAGTTGAAGGAATAGAAAGCCCAATTTGAAGAAGAAACCAGTTACAAAAAATAAACTAATAGCATTCCGAAAGGTTTTGAATGCAGCTGAGAGAGCAATGAAACAAAGTAGTAATGCAAAACTGGCAATGAAGTCCGGAATCATAGGTGCATAGGAAGCTGTCAAAAACGTCGGCATTAAACACCAAGTAAAAAATCCACGTGTCCTGCCAATACCTTAGAAAGTTGGTGGTGTTTTGCCACTGATTCCAATTTTTGACGGACTCAGTGTACTTGGAGCTCTTACTAGTGGAGCAGCGGTTATAGCTAAAGCAGTAAACGATGCTAGCGCAGCCAATCATCGACTGGCAGAGGCTCAACGTAATAACAATGCAGAGGAAGCTATTTCTCTTGGAAAAGGTTTACACCTAAGACCCTATAGAAAAGGATTAGGTTTCAAATTGAGTTAGCTATTGCCAATCTTGATGACAGTTATAGCCCTGGTACCCACTGGGTAAGTTATAGAAAGCCAGGTGATAAAGTCCTATACTTTGACAGTTTCGGTAATCTTCGTTCACCATCGGATCTTGTAGATTACCTCGGTGCTGGTAGCGTAATTCAGTACAATCATGAAAAATATCAGGATTATGATAGTGTTGAATGTGGACACTTGTGTTCACAATTTTTATCAGGACAGCTGTATATAAAAGATTAATATTGTTTATGTAAGAGTGTTTGATAAACTATCTCCTCATAAGAGCTATGCACTGGGACTCGTTGAATTGCTCACATTCAATGCGATTTCTACCGTTGACACGGGAAAGAATAGAATCTATGTCAGTGATCCAGCAGTGACCATACCTACTGGCAGTTATGAAATTGAATATATTGAGAGTTATGTCCAGAAGGCTCTAGCAATCAATGACATTACAATAAACAATAAGCCAAATAATAACACATTGCGCAGTGAGATAAAAAATGATCGTAAAGTGAATTTTCAACCAGGCGAGCCTGTTGAACGATTTTTGGGATTCAATTCACGTATTCTCGAAGCCAATAAGACTCATACTTCTCATATACATGTGGCTATTCTCAGAGTCAACGCTCTACTTGATGAGTGCAGTATTCCTACTGGAGATTACATCAACGGCCAAAAAATGCACACGATTCATGAATTCTTTCCTGTTGTACTACCAGGATATAAGATTGTGGAAGTACCGTCACACGTCATTTACCTTCCGATCGCCGTAAAGATAATACATCCAATTCAGCTCCACATAGTTGATCAGGACGGAGACTTGGTGAATTTTCTAGGAGACGCCATAACAAACGACTACACGTTAAATCATTATAATGGGTATCGTGTAGAATCGCGAAGGAGTCTATATAAGAGCGCCAACGCGTCAAACACAAGTCAGTTCTCAAGCAGCACGAAGGCGCTAACACCTCAGAATGTGCTTTTTCTGATACAGCTTGGTCTGAAGATCAGACCTCCTGGAAAAAGAAACTGAAACGTCCATTAAAAAATTTTGTAATATTCTTTTTTTGCAACAAAAATGGAAGAAATATTAAACATTCAAGCTCCATCTGCCATCTGCATTAACTTATCTTGATAAGATCGCACAGCGACTCAAATGCCATTATTCAAGCACGACAACAGCTAGGAAACAAATAACAATTCAAGATCTCGATTTATAAAGTGGAATGGATGATATTGTATGTAATTGCTTTAGATCAGCAAAATATACATTTGCTGAGCTCTATTGAAAAAGATTTTCACACCAATTTTGAGGAAAAATTATTTCAAAGTGTACGCTCCTCTCAGTATCATTGATTGCTAAAAACGAGTTTCCCAAATAAGCCTCAGCTGACGTTCGTTTGCAATTTGAATCTGCAGTAAATTTTCATTCTAAAACTGCAGCCTACTCTCTAATTATACATGACCGTATGATTCAGTATCAGCCACTCAGTGGTAGCCTTAATGGTAAATCCTTGTTCCAGAAGACAATATCAAAATCAAGAAACAAATAAGTGAGCTGACTTTTGGTCACTTTCAGTGTTAGACTTGTCGAATCATCCTTGGTTTCAATTAAAATTTCACACTCCTTCCTTTAAGCGATGGACTTTCAGGAGCATCGTTGGAAAAAATTTAAATTGCACGGTCTCAGTAGTGCTGTCAACTAATTTATTAATAAGTTGTTATTCCTTGAGATAGGAAACATTATACAATTTTTAATGATGCTATTGGCTTTGTAGTTGGGTTCGATTATTTTTTTTGTATTTAATGAGGTTAGATTCTTTTGTCGTAAGTTGATATCCTAAAATTTTACCGAGTACTATATTATATCCTATACTTGAAAAAACTTGAATCTTTTTTTGTAAAACTCAAAACAATTGAGCTGAAATTTAGTTTCTGACTTTAACAATAATATGAAAAATTTTATTTTAAAAACACATAGAGAAACTTAGGATGAGATGCTTTCATATTATTAAATTTACCACGTTTAACTTCAACATGAAATGAGAAAACGTATAAATAAAAATAAAATCAGTTATAAGATTCACACCTGATTAGGAAAGATATTAAAGATTAGAATAAGGATATATACAGCAAAGAAATAATGAACAATTCCATACATCAGATCACACTAGTACACTCGAGATGTTTTCAGAATGTCGCAAAGAAAAAGAAAGTTTTTAGTTTGATGAAAGACGAATATAATGTAAAATAATTACAGAAATAAAAATATATCAAATTTATTCAATTAGTTTATTTTCCTTTCTCCTGCTTCTTTTCATGGGGAAATTTTATTTTTATTTTATATCCAATGCTTGACATTTTTAGAGGGTTTTTTTTCAATTCTTTTTTTGTAGAAGGGACATGGGAATAAGGCCAATAAGCCGTGCATCGGCTACAACTTACTTGCCCGCTTGGACTTCTCCTTTTGCACGTACTTGATCATCCCTCTAGGGTGCGCGTCGTCCTCGGCAGAAAAGACTAATGTATCTTCTAGGGCTCGCCGGCCTTCGACTCGGTTTGGAACTCTCTAGTCTTGCCCGCTTGAACTTCTCCTTTTGCAGCTAGCTACTTCATCCTCCCTCCAGGGTACGCATCGTCCTCGGCAGAAGAGACTGATGTCTCTTCTAGGGCTCGCTGGTCTTCGACCCTGTTTGGAAATCTATTGCACTGTAAAATCAATGAAATTACAATTATCTGATGTTAAAGAAAATCCTGTCGAACCATCATTGCTAATTGTCACGCAGCCTCACTTTTTCCTCTTCTGTCTTTTGTCGTAGGACAGACTCCACGTAGAAAGTATGTTCCACATTGTCCACTTGGGTGGGCCAGTAATCACAGAATTCACTGTCCTTCCTATTCCGCCCATGTAAGTAAGCGTTGAAATGTCCGTGTCCCGCGAGGAATTGAGTAAGGTGAAAATTCACCTCACCATGCTTCCTCCTAAACCACGGAGAAACCCCTCCAATTAAACGTGCTGTCCATCTACGCCTAGTTTCGGTATTCCAGCAGCATTGCCATTTCTCTAGGACTCTTGCTCTCTCCTGCACTTTGATCCCTGGACGATCTTCTTCCACTGGCCATCGCTCGTATATCCTTTTCATTACCTTGGCGAGAAGAAAAATGGGATTTACTCTCGCCTGAACCGTCAGAGCCGGAACTGAGACAGTACGGTACGCGCTTGCTATTTGCATAGCGCAACGGCGTCGTACCGAGACCATTCTCTTCCTGTATTTATCCACTCCTAGTGCATCAGACAAAATTTCCGCTCCATATAGGAGTATCGAGTGAGCCATGCTCATCAGTGTTTTTCTTTTACTGGCTCTAGGACCTCAATATTAGACATGAGTCTGGAGAGGTTCGCCACTCTAGCGCTTGCTTTGTCCGCTGCATACTGGATTTGTGACTAGTGCGTGAGCTTCTGGTCCACATTTTCACCGAGGTATCGGATGACTTTAGCAGCCTCCACAGTTTCACCTGTGATCTTGAACCTCAACTTGTACCTATAGTGCCTTTGTCTCGTGAGGACAACCACTTCAGTCTTGCTAGCTGCCAGGGAGAGCCCATGCTTCACAAGCCAGTGATTCACCAGGTATGGAACATGAAATACTCTTCTTTGGACTTGTTCTGCATCTCTAGACCATATCATGGCTTTCAAGATCGTCAGCGAACCCAATTAGTTTCGCCCACTCAGGTAGCACGATTTCTAGCACACCATTATACACGACGTAGAGTCGAACAATAGTTTCCTATCGTTCAGGTAATCGATGATCACTCTTCGCAGATACGGCGGCACCCTGAAACGATGCCCAGGTGCATCCAGGATGTCAACCCACCTCGCTGAGTTTAAGGCATTCTTTACATCGAGAGTGACTAGCACACAGGAGTTTCTCGTTTTGTATTTGCCTTGACATGCAACACATGCTGGTTTTCCGAGAGCCCATCTGCTTCTTCAATGGCACTACGTAATCGAGTGCGTAAGAGCTTCTGATAAACCTTCCCTGCGTTGTTCAACATGCAGAGGGGCCTAAATGACGAGGGTGTAATGGGCGGACCCTTACCCTTGTCGAGCAAGGCCAAGCTCTGTATTTTTCATCTTCTCGGAAAGATGCTGGCCAGCCAGCATGCATTAAACATGTTTAAAATAACGAAGGGGAATTTGTGTGTAATCAATTTAAGAAGTTCTGCTGGTATACCATCTGGACCTGGAGCCTTGCGGTTGCCCAAGGAGTAGACCGCGCTGCACAGTTCTTCTTTGATGAAGAGTTGTACCTCAGCCTCCACCACTGCTATCGCGGCGCAGATTTTCTACGGATGTTGTGGAAAAAGTGCACCCTCGATCATCTCCATACTCTCAGTATCCCTTGGAGGTTCTGGAGCTCCGAAACCAAGACAGCAGGTGAGGATTTTATAACCGCGAACCCAGACGTCCTTGTCTACTTCATCAAGGAGCGAGATCCAACCTTTCCTCTTGCGGTTTTTGATGGCTCTACTTAATGCATTCTTGGCCAAAATATATCCATCTACAGCTACACCAACGTTAGCGCGACAACTCTTACGATGGGCCTGTCTGCGAAGATCGGAAATTTCATCGTTCCACCAGTAGTTGACTTCGTTTTGCCGATGTTTTGATCTTTTAGACATGGATATGTAACATGCCTTCTTGATCAAACACATAGTAAGTTCAACCAGGCCTTCTGCCGTTTTTCGTATCACCTTTGTTGGACGAACAGCTTCGTTAGTGAGTACAGCCGCTCTGGGCAGTGTATCAAGCACATTCGGACGACTGAGCTTTGACCCCACCCAGTACTTAATGTACTGGTGGTCGCTCCCAGTGAGATTCTCCAGAACCTGCCAGCCACGTATCACGGATGAAACCCCAGAAGATGCTAGAGTGATACCAATTATGGTACCATGACACACACTGCGTCCGAATGTTGGAACCATACCCGTGTTGAGTATAGTGAGATCCAGTCTGGCCACCATCTCGAGTACCCCGCTACCTCTGCTGCATCTCCGCGTCATGCCCCACTCCAATGCCTTCGCATTTTTTTACGAGGTCCTGGTGAAAAATGTTCAAGAACACACCGTGAAGGGTCCGCACTTCTCGGTAGTGTGGGGATCTTATTTGCCACATTACAGCAATGACCTGACATATATAATATTCAATTATACCTTGCATTACTTCAGGGGGTACCGTTTTTTAGCAGTGCCTCGTCTCTCCTCTTTTGTCCGGGAGGCTTCTTCATCGAGGCTGCCTCCCTATATGCCAAGCATCTTATCGTCCCTGGCGGAGGATCGGTCCGGGTTTTCTCTTCTTTTGCTGCGCAGAGGTAGCACTGCGGGGTACTCTCGCATGCCGCAGCCCTATGATCCTCCTTGCTGCATCTCCAGCATGCACTGGGAACATGGATGCGTTTTTATCCATATTGCTACAGTGCCAGTTTTGTCCCGATACCAATTACGTCCGCCCGTACCGCAGTATTGTTCGGATATAATGAGTAAATCTGCCTTGTGCTCTACAGCAATCCGGGTTAGCAAGTCGCTGGCAACTTTACTCCTCCCAAGATTGCCCTGTGCAATAACCACCATCGCTGTACATCTCGACGGTATTCCTTATATACTGGATCCCGGTATATGATTTGTATTTGTAGTGTTACCTATACGCTCAGCGCACAGGTAATAATGCGGTTTCTCAGCGTAGGTCGGAGAGAAGTGTCCCGCCTTGCCACACTTCCAGCTACTTTTTCTTCTGTCTTCCGCTTTGCACGAGGCCGCTATATGGCCGAAGCCATGACAACGGAAGTACCGAGTGATTATCGCCCAGAGCCGTGGACGACAGCTAACCTACCCAATCCGTATGTGGCCTGTCTCCTTCAATTTCTTTGCAATGGTTTCATCGCACTCGATAAACGTTACCCTTGTTCCCGTGCGGCTTGGCTTAGACAGATTTATTTTCAATTCCCTGCATTTTTCGGACTTGAGAACCTTTTCTATAGCGTTCTTGACCTCTTCGTCGTCAGTTACTGAGTCTAGATCTCTAAATTCCAGCCTCGCTCTCGGGAAAAGTTGGTACGCACCTGTCCACCTTCGCCCGCAACTATTGACAGGACCTTGCTGAACTTAGCCGTGGCATCGGCAGAAGCTCCCACTTAGACCAGAATATCTCCTGAACTTGTCTCACGGATGCTCTTGAATATTTCAACATCTGTTGCAAGCTGCTTCTTCCGCTTACGCCTCTTTGTTTCAATCCACTTGGAGGTTTCTCCAGTGAGCTGAAACTTCTTTTTAGTACATAGCGAGAAGCCCTCACCAGGACCAGGCGTGCCTTCTGCAGTTTTTTTATTGGGACACTGTCCCTTGGGAGTACGTTTGATTAAATCATTTAGTTTTTCCAAAACTTCTTGTAGCAGCTCATACAATCTGGACTCTGTCTATCCTTCTGGTTGTATCCCTTGCCCGTGTTCGCGGAACCTACAATCTCCTTATATGATATATGCTCGTCAGGTTTAGTTGTTTTTTCTTGATTTTTCATAGTTGTCATAAATATTGACCCGTCGCTTCGTACGTGGAGATGCGGGCCGAAAAAACTGGAAACAAATATACCCTGGGACCGCAGTTCTACCACAGTTCCTTGGGGCCCAGCCTTCGTTTAACCTGTCCCGGAATGCACGGACGGGCCAGACTCGCCCGGAGCACTGCAGATTCCGATCTCTGCAGCCACCGCGCACTTCCTGATCAGGGCTCGAAGAGGCTGGATTCCTGATGAGCGACCGCAACTCACACCTCCCCAGAAGAAGCTCACAGCAGCCTCATCCCCGTCACAGGTTCTAGGCACTCCCAGTGGGTCACGGTCGACAACGATCAATTGTGTTTGGTCCGCTGGGTCTATTTTATTTCAGTCCTAGCCTCTGTTTCCAGCAAGCATTCCACTATCCGCAACCCGGGGACGCGCAAAGTAAGGGTATCACCTCCACTCCGCCACAGTCAAGTGTGGTGGTACTGTGGGATATTTTAAGAGGTTGTGTTCGTTTTCGCATACCTACTTCTTCGGTAGGTGCCTCAATAAATTTTATCTTTCGTGGTTGATCACAAGGATCAATTTTTTTCAATAAAGATAAATTTGATTTCACGCAAGAATCCATACTTTTCAACGAAGGAAAATTAGAGTTTACAAACCTGAAAAAAATAAAATCCCGAATTTAAAAATATCCGAAACTGAAATTAATCGACTTCCAAACCGACTTGTAAAATAAACGAATTATTAAATTCCCATGAATATTTCAATTCTCTAAATTTAGAACTGCTAAACATAGTTAATTGATCATTAATTTAATTTATCATTAATTTATGAGCTATTAATATAATTATAAATAAGGCAAACAATTTAATTAATCATTAATCAATCATTTATTATTTATTTTCGGCAAATTTTAAGTTTCGTCAAACTGAAATTTCAGGAATAGAAACATTCATGGGAATTTAACAGCTCATTTGTTTTATAATTTGGCAATTTTTTTCTCGCTAATTTATGATTTTGTTATTCATTTTTTCGTTATTTTGTGTTAGTCCCGGATATTCCAACAATTTTAAATATAGTGATGAAGAACCAATAATTTTTTTATATTGCCGTTTCAAAATATAATGCTACTATATAATAAACATATTTATTCTATCTATAGATGATAAACAAGGAACATGATAAATCCTAAAATATCGTTTTCTATTATAATGAAATAACGAACTCTTAAATGTGATATTTTTTAAATCAAATAGACTAAGTAACTAAGCTAAAATATTAAAAAATTTGCATGTCACTCTTAATAAAAGACCTTTAATGAATATTTTTTATCTTTGACAACATACATGTTAGTCGAAAATTAAAAAATATTTGAGACATTTTCGAAAAATTCACCTGAATTAATTTTAAAAATTGCCTCGTAATCTTTCCGATTCTTCTTTGAATATTTTTCAAAACTTCTAAAATCTTTTAAATAGTCTCTTTAAATTAGTTTTTCGAAATAAAAAATTATTCAAATTTTTCTTAGAAACCTGAAAAAGGGTGTTTCATTTTCGTGAAAATTTACAAAATTATTAAAAAATCTTTACAATTTTTAATTATTTTTTAATCGTTTCAAAACTTTTAAATATATCTTCAACTTACTAAAATTTTTTATAACATTATGTAAAATGGCAAAATTTTGCTTTAAAAATTTTCACACTTTTTAAAGATTATAGGAACTAATTCAAAATGTTTTTATGAATTAATGTAAATGATTCGATAAAAAAACAGGAAAACACTATTTAAAAATTAGCAGTGTCAATTTCACAATAATTATATAAGTAAACCGTTTTCTTGAAACATTTTTAAGAGTTTGTACGGGCTCTACATGAAAAAACGCATACAGCAGTGAAAACAGCTAGAACAAAGTTACTACTAGCGTCACTACTAGCGTCGTGAAAATGCAGTTTTCTGATATTCTAGTCATATTTGGGGCACTGGGGGGGGGGGGCAAAATAAAAGTTATTGTTATGGATTCCCTTGATATACACTCTTCTTCAATCCCGACAAAACTTGGCACTTTTAGATGAAACCCTGGAACATGTGTTCTATTTTTATAAAATCAAACATTTCCCCATAATAATCAAATGGGATTTGGAAGTGCCCAGTGGCACATGAATATCTGAATTTCGAAAAACAAATTACGAATTTATTTGCTCTGGAAATAAAAACCACATATAAAGTGTTTCAGCCCGGCACTTCAAATTCGCAATTAATTAACATGGAGAAATTTTGGATTCTCACTATATTGAACCAATACTTGGGGGTTTTATCGAGACAAGCCAATTTTTTCAGAGATTGTAGAAGAGTGTCTATGAAATAAACCATACTAATAACTTTCATTTTCAACCCATCCTCACTCCACTTCCCACCCCTGCAAAGCGCTACAAATGTGATTCACAATCAAAGAACTACGTTCTTACATATTATTGTTCATTTAAGGCCCCTTGAGTGAGAACCAAAACCAATTTTACGCCATTGCCTGCTGTCGTCGCTGTCGTCTGTATATCGGATATATTTCGACAGACCAATCGGATTGTATTGTCCTTTGGCACACAGTCTGAAGGACCAACAAGAAAGATCAGGTTTGGTCATCAGCCATGTGGATCAAAATTGAAAAAAGCAGAGCATTTTCAAAATTTGTAATACAATTTTTTTCAAAATTTAAAAATATTACGGACACCTGTTTATATTAAACATAAATGCGAGCAATTTATCCCTATTTTTTCATGAAATAAACATTAATTTGAAAATGTAAAAAATATTAATTGAAACCAAAATATTTAATTGTGAACACCCACAATATTTTAATTATTGGACAATAGAAGACATATTTCAAATTTTAAAAATAAAATAAAATTTTATTACATTCTCATCCGAATGAGAAGATATTGGTTTTGCGTAAAATTTCACTTTTTCGGATTTCATCAAATCTCCACGTTCTGAGACCCACTTAGAAAAACGATTTTTACGTAGGTGTTTGTCTGTAGTCTGTATTCTGTAGGCACGATAACTATCGAAAAATTGATCAGATTGCATTCTGATTTGGCCACATTTTTTTTAAGATTTAAAAATTCTATGTGCGATTATTCATAGTACTTAGAAACCCAAACCATTTTTCCTAATGACTTTTTTCTATAAAAAGAAAATCATCGGAGCTAGAGCATCTTGAAAATACAAAAAAACGAACTAAAATGAACATTTTAAACCAAACAACGCATGATATGAAAAAAAGTCAAGAGATGAAAAACATTGATTTTTGAAAGCCCTACAAGATTATGATATCAGCTATTTTTAAACTTGTTCATATAAAAAAGAGCTATAATTTTTGATAGGACACGTAGTTTTTGCTTTAGTCCTAAAAAGTAACGTTAAAAATAAAAAATATTACATTTTTTTGAAAAAACGACACAAGGTATGAACTAAATTTAACAGACAAAAGTTGTTCGCCTAAAAAGATCCAAAAAATTTCTTATAAGTCATTTTTCGATAGGACGAGTAGATTATCTTTCAGTCGCAAAAAAAAAAGATTAAAAATTAAAAAATTAAATTTTTGGAAAAAGGACAGAAAAGAGGAAAGAGGACGTAGGATCCTATATAAAAACATATATAGGTTCCTGTACTAGACTCTATGCAGATGCCGAAAGAGCTTTAACAAAAGAGAGTTTAAAATCACAAAATTACAGTTTTCGGTCCGTTGACCTTTGATATTAAAAGGTCTGTGCATGAGTGCGTAGCGCAAGGTAAATACATAATCGAGTGCATGAACCAACAGTCGCACGCCCTAGGCGCGCTCAAACATGCTCAATCTTCACAAATTTGTGACTTTTAAAAATAAAAATGGAAAACTCTAATTTTAGATGCACAAAAATAAATTAAAATAATGAAAAGTTTTACGTATATTGACCCCAAGGAATGATTTACCATGCCTCGATGCTATGTCGACTTTAAGGCAAACCATTAGATCCTGGAAGAGTTTTAAGATTGTTAATACACGTTACACATTTTTAATTTATAGGTTCAATTGTAATCCTTCCATGAATAAGTAAACAGTTTTGTGTCCACATAATACACAAGCGTCAAATGGCGATTGTTCGGCATAACGGTTGCAATAATAGAAGAGGAATTATTATTTAAAACATTGTAAAGGCTCGTGCAGAAATTCCGAAAGGGCTCTAGTGGGGCTCGAATGAGTTTTACACATCCCTAATCGGGCTGTAATGGGGAAAACTATACGGGGCCGTACACAACGTAACGCTGAGGCTATCGAAACCCTATTCCATTTGATAGTAGGATTCTAGTGGGGTCAGCCCGCCTAAAACTCAATGAAAGAGAAGGGCCCCTGCGGGGCTCTCAGAGGGTTCTATCAATCTACTGGTAGCCAGTACTTTTATCCATTCATTATCATACGGTTACATATCTTCCGAATATCATTTATAATTTCAAAAATCGAAATTTCAATTAAACCTTGTGGTTTATTTTAGCACCCACAAATGTTATATTTTAAAATAAATATTAATTAGTTGCGAGTATTTTTACTGATTATATTATACGACTTTATGTAAATGTAAAATATACGAACTTTTAACAGAAGTATTAATACAATAATTTTCATATACATATTTTAATCGATTGGAATCTTTCTCCATATAATATTTAGTTTTTCCCCACAGTTGTGTTGAGAAAAACAAATTGAATTTGTTTAAATAATTTCCTTTTGAATTTTTTAAATATAAAAATGATTACTGTGGGTCTAGTGGAATATTTATCAGTAATAAGTTATTTTATAACAATTAATTTATCAGTAATATTTAAGTAATAATTTTTATGAAATTTTTTTTTTAATTAAACAAACAATGTTGATAAATATTCCACTGATGAAATATTAATAATTTTTAATACAAAAATTATTAAAACAAATTCCATTTGCTGAAACAATGGAAAATTAATGAATTACTGTTAATAAATATTCCATTAGACCAATAGAAAAAATTTGTAAGGAAACATTTTTATTTAAAAAAATTGCTTACACAAATTACATTTATTTAAAAAATATAAAATAATTTAAGCAATGTTAATACATATTTCACTAGAATAACAGTAAAAAATTCCAGGGGGAAAAACTAAGTTTTGAATAAAAAATTATTTAAACAAATTAATAATTAAGAATTAATTAACCAATGATAATAAATATTTCACTAGACCAATATTTTCAATTCTAAGTAAAAAAAGACAAGAATATAGTGCTCAAAAGGTCGATTTCATAAAGAATTGACATTTTTGTTTTAAGGGTAGTTGTCAGGTATTCGTGGGGTTGTGTTTGTGGTTTCAAACTTATATGTCAGATACATGAAATTCTTCGTTGGCTAATTCTCTACAGGCCCCCATACTTTTTCGTCATATTTTTTCAAACCCTAAAAAATTATTTTAAAAACTAAAAAAGTGATTTTTCCCCATGCATTTGACATATGAAACTTCAGGTTAAAACCGGCCCCGGTTAAGATAAAAAAATAAAAAATAAAATATTAGGGAATTTCTTTTTTCGGATTTAGAAACAAATTGTGGGGATCGTTGCCCTCTAGCATGCACAAAAAATTTTCCATGCATTTTTGGACCACCCCAATACACCAAACTTTTAAACATATTTAGACAATTTTTGTAAATATTTATTTTGTTGACATAACACTGCGCCAATCTTGGAGCCAGCCGTTAGCCCGTTCCGGGCGAACTGCCGATTATCTACACTGGTGATCAGTACTGGGTCAGTACTGCTCTGGTAAAGCACTGGTGGCCAGCCCTACTTGACATATCCTCTTTACCTTTAATTGACACATGTCTGCCTGGCCTCAAAGGACATATTCATTAGTGCTCTAAATCTAGTTTTTAAGAATAACCAGTTGAAATATTCATAAAAACATTATTTCTGCATACTCAAAATTTCAAAAACCGTAAAATTAATATTACAGGCAAAATAAGATTTCAGGAATTCTCTGTTCGGGCCCCCATTAGGTACAGCTAAATTTGCCATACCTATACGAAACATTGATTCCTTCACTAGAACCTGACAGGGCCTTCATCAGTTTTGTCTAGGCTAAATATTCTGGCAGGGGCTCCAAAAAATGTTTCCTATACTAGATATTCTCAGGTAGGCTCTAAGAAGTTTTTTTATCGACTAGATATTCTGATGGGGGTCCCGTCACAACCTAACTTCATATATAGGCCAGCGGCAAACCCCCAGAAAGTCGCTTAGAAACACGAAAGAGTGACCAGATCATTCCTAGTTGCTAATAATAACCTACCTTTATGTTTTCGAGGATGCTGAATCCGAATCTGAAATTTATTTTATCCTATAATTGGGGGAACATTGTCAAAATCGACAATTACGTCAAAAATGAGTAAAATTATTTTTCATGATTTTTCGTGTTCAATTCGCTGTCACTCAGCCAATTATGAATATTTTTCTTTGAAAATTTTATGGCATATTTGTGAACATATTCGTAAACTAGTAAAGGTTGTCCGAAATCTCTAAAG
>NC_046661.1:17465789-17469921 GCF_010883055.1 Belonocnema kinseyi | reverse complement strand
GTGAATTTGCCAAATACATCTCAGTACGTGTTTTTGTAATGCAGGCTTAGACGGTGGTAACCTATCGATACTTGGATTTTTCAGTCGGGCTAAATTATATCTTGTGATTAGTAAATGTAATAATAATTGTAATAAAATGCATAATTGAATAAAATGTAGACACAGAACTCTGAAATGCAACTCGTTACAAATACACAGTGTTGAGAAATGAAATCAAATCGAATTAAAACGAGTCTTATACTTCTTGACTCAGGTGGCCCAGAAATTCAGAGGAAGTCCTTTTTTTCGGGTTTTCATGTATATCCACCCCAAATTTGTTGAAGTACGCGAAATAATTACTGAGTATTTTTTACACATTATAAAAGATATTTCCACCTTCCGCGAGCCCCATGAACAAGTATTTCCAATAAGAGAAAAGATTCTTCTGTACCTTCATTCAAATCCTCAATCTCAGGCGAATCAAGTTAAAACTTAAAACTCCTCTTCGCAATTAGCTATAATATTCAAATAAAGAATAACTCTTTAAATCGCACTCCTATAAGCCTGTTTCACGGGTTTCCAACAAACCCCCATTCCCAAACCCTACTTTCTGTTGACAATAAGACATAATAAAAATAAAACATAAATAATAAATAATAATAACACATAAATTTCTTAAACAATTTTTTATTATTTTTAGCTATTTCTTCTTACAATTAAGTTACACGGGAACGGTATTGTCCATCTGTTTCCAATTATTTTAAGCTTATCAGGTACAGCACGGTAATAATAATCCTTTGCATTTAACGAAAATAAATGTTTCAACTAATTATTATTATTTATAACAATATTCTCTTTAAAATGCACTTTCCATCGTCCCTTTTGCATTTTGTTTCGAAAGATTTAACCATTTTCATTTTTGCACTTTTATGACAGCACATATAGTACAAACGCATTTCTGTGCAACATTTTTCATTTTCAGATTTTGTAATTGTTTTCAATGTAATTTTTTGCGCGGAAACCGAATCCGACCTCATAGTTTACCCAAAGCATCAAGTTTTTCAGATAAACGTAGTTGAAGGTACTTACAAATGTGCAAAATTGCGAAGTGTCATCTTTTAAAAAGAAAAAAAATAGGGACAAATATGTTGGATTTTTTTGTGCTGTTGCTATAAAAAACCTAAGCTGGCCAAAATGGCCAATCGTGTACAAAGACTAAGAATTATGCCAAAGTTTTGTATTTCTGGTACACGATTGGAAACTGAAATATTTACAATAATATTCTCTTTGAATTATAGTAGAAACTCACTATTTTCCACAAATATTTCGCTTATTTCTACTTTTTGCTTACAGTGTATATAATTACTGTCATTTTACATACATCATTCTTCAAACATATTAATATTATAATTTTCACTACCTTCTGCTACAGTAATGTCAGAAAGTTGAGGATTTTTCATGAAAATTAAATTTTTTTGTCTACTTCTCATTTAAAGCGAGTTAATAATTATTGTAACTAAAAAAGTAATTGTTTCAATAGTTTACTTTCGTTTATTACTGTTTTTTATTTGAGCAATGCTACATATTTGCGGTTTATTTATAAAATTTGCAGCTTGTCTTTGACTTTTTACTTTTGAGTTATCAATAGATAATAACAGAACGTCCACAAGAATGGTTTTGAAACAGTATTTCATTTATTTGTGAATGAAGTATTTTTACTCTGTCGCTAATGTTTTTAAATTATTAATATAAACAAAAAGGCATTCGGTAAATAGCTTTAAGAAAAATTATGTTCATTATCATCCATTCGGCCATTTTCAGGAATGTCTTAAATATTTCGGACTATTTGAGAAAAATAATTCCACAAAGAAGAAAGAGATTATTTGAAGAATGATTCTCTTTAATATCTATTTATTATTTTTTCTGTCAAAAATAAATTGTTCGCACCATTATTTGTGTTTAATTAGAATAAAAATTACCATAAATTAACTGAAAAGTATATTACATTCATTATTACCTGAGCAAGTAATGGTCGCTGGTAGTGTAACAAAATCGGAAATTTAAACTGTGTCAAGTTCGCTGATTTTGAAGAAGATTAAATATTTATTCATTAAATCGATGATTCTATGGTTTTAACCTGTGATAGTAACATTAGGAATATAAAAATTTAATTTAAGAAAAGCATCAAGGTCGATATGTCAAAGTCAAAAAATATAAGAAGAGAATATCGCAGCCGACAGACGAAGAAAGTTCCAAAAGATTCTGATTGTCTTTCAATTTTCAGAGTTTGTTTTTCTATGCGACAGTACTTCGCCCACGAATTTATAAAGTTTAACTACTCTTCCATGTTATCGGGTTCATTGTTTTACCTTTTTCTTCATAGATGAGTCACGATACAAAATTGTAGATGTGCCCTTCTTCAGGTACTTTAAATTTGATTAGAGGTAATTGTAAAGAAAGCTTGACTTTCTTCCAATAAGAATCTTCTTCAAGATATCACGTAATCATATTAATAGGTAAATACAAGAGTAAAAATCGATTTTTATGTGTTCTACAGGGTATACAAAATAATAAATACATATTATTATTTATTTTAATTGAGTAGTTGGTTCTCCATCTCAGAGTCCCTCGAGTCGAACAAATTTATGTGCCCTTACTCAATTCGGTATCTCAATCATTATTGTAGGATTCTTTTGAAAATAATTTTTCTACTCGTGAATTTTTATAAAAATTACTTTACGTTCTATATAAGCATCTAGATTTATGTAAATAGTGTTTCTTAATCAAAGGAGTAAATAGCTAATTATAATGATTAATTAGTAATAACTAATGCACAACGTTGCGATTGCAAATGATTATTAATTATGGATTTGCTCCTTTCGGATCCACCAAGAAGGGTTCCTTTTGTATAAGCCTCTCTCGCCCCTCTCAGAAGAGAGCTGTTGCTGTTTGTACAGTACATAGAGCCTATACTGCCTGTAGTCTGCAGTATAGATCATAATAGACAGTATAGAATGTAGACTCTATACAGAGTTTATGATGGCTGTAGAATGAAGATAGTGATGGTCAATTCCACGCTAGTAAAACCACGGGATTAAACCGTTCACACTGAAAACGAAAAAGTTTAATTTTCAGTTTAAAAAAATGATCGAATTTTGAACCAAATGGTTACATTTTCATTCAATAACATAACATTTTAACAAAATAGTTAAACTTTTTAATAAGTAGATACATTTTTAAGCTAAAACTAAAAAATATGATTATTTTAAAACAATAAAAGCTGAATTGAACCAAAAAATGCATTTCAAAAAAATTTGCAAATTTTTAACCAGAGATAAATTTTTAACTAAAGTAATTAATCTTCAACCAAAAAAATTAATTTCTAAAAGGTCGTTTGACCTTAAAACAGTCAGAGAAATGTTTAACAAAAAAGATTAATTTCCAACCAAAGAAAGCACGAATTTTCAACAAAAGAATTAAATTTTCAACTAAAATGATGAATCTTTAGCACAAAAAATATCCTTTTTTAATCAATTAGTTTAACATTTAACCAAGTAGTTAAATTGATGCAAAATCCTGTTAAACAAAACAAGAATCCAACGACCAAATTTGGACCACAACGAATAAACAAAAACCAAAAAAACCCTATTGTAATCTGAAAAAAAAATAAAAAAATAAAATAAAATTTTCAGAAAAAAATAAAAAAGAGGAAAGAAAAATGAGAAGGCAGTCAACCACATCCCCTTCCTTCTCTTTTTCTTTCTTTCGTCTTTTTTATTTTTATGACCATCAAATTACAATAAAATGAAAACATAAATAAATAAATTTGCATTACCAACGTTTCGGTACTCGTACAGTACCCTTATCAAGGCAAGAAAATTTTAAATGGTAGAAATTGACAGCACCCACGAACAGGTGCTCTCTCTTTGATACCTGAGAATCGAATGAGGGTCAGTAGGCCAATATGTTGTAAACACAATATAAATATCTGTCACAATTACATCAGAAATAGAAAAAGTAAAAGAAAAATAGAATTCATGAAACAGCTACATTATATGTAATTAATCATATTAGCATAACTTTTGTTCAACCCATCCAAATCGGTTTTTAAATTAATAGATAACTTTTTTTGTTTTTTAATATAAAGCATTTC
>NC_046661.1:17452964-17465689 GCF_010883055.1 Belonocnema kinseyi | reverse complement strand
GTAATAATATTACCATTCCAACCCTTAATTACTTCTATGTCCAAAAAACTGATTTTATAATCCCGTTCTATTTCATGAGTGAATTGAAGTTTTGGATGAAAACTGTTTAAAGTATCAATGACAATTTATAACTTTTCCAGAGGAACACATAATAAGGTATCGTCGACAAACCGAAAATAAAAAGGCAAAACAAAATCTAATTTCCCAAAAACAAAAACCTCCAAATCGTCTATCACTAGTTCTGCTAAAATCGAAGAAATGACTGAACCTATGGGAGTACCAGACTTCTGTCTATAGAAAGATCCATTAAATTTAAAATAAGTTGACTCCATAATAAAAAATATCCCTTCAATAAAATCTTTTTGACATAAACGAGTACGGGTTTTTATATTAGTCCATCTATTTAAAATTGCCTTTTTAACTAATTCAAGGGGTATACTCAGAAACATTGCAATAACATCCAAAGAAATCATGACATGGTCATCCGGAACCCTTTTTTGAATGATACTTTTTTGAAATTCCCAACTATTTTTGACATTGTATTTAGAAGTTGTGATAGAGTCCTTGAGAATCAAATAAAAATGTTGTTCTAAAAATTTGGTGGGAGTATTAATAGTTGAAATAACTATTCTTAAGGGATAGCCATCTTTGTGAATCTATCTCAACCCATAACATCTTGCAAGAACTGTGTCTTCAGTGTTAATATCAGTCCATTTTATATCCTTTCCCAGAAGTCCTTTCTTTCTTCAATTGTGTCGTTTTACAAAAAATATTTATTTAAAAAATGTATTGAAATAATTTAATTTTCTTATTTTAAATGTTATATCTTACGATTAAAGAAAAACCTAAGTATCCTCTAAAAAATTATTCATGAAAAACTTGAATGAGTCTATTTTTTTTCACAGATTGCGTTGTTTGTCAAAAAATTAATCTTTTTAGTTTGATTCATTTACGAATAAACAAAAACTGCGCATCCTATAAAACAGTAATAATAAATATTTGTAGCCTTTTTTGATAAAAAAAGTTTTTTTGTAGCTTATGTCGTTAGTCCAAACATTTAATTTATTTTTAATTTTTAATATTCTTTTTTACGACTAAAAACAAAAACTACGCGTCCTATCGAAAAGTAATCGTTAAAAAAATTATAGATCTTTTTAGGGCGCGTAATTTTAGTTTATTCGATTTTTTCGTATTTTGCATAGTTTGACCAAAAAACGAACTTTTTGGATTTTTCATTATTTTTCGTACGATAAAATTCTAAATTTTCGACAAAATCAAAAAATTTGTTATGACCATCCTGTAGGGCTTTCAAAAATCAACGTTTTTCTTCTCTTGACTTTTTTTCATATCATGCGTTGTTTGCCTTAAAATTTTCATTTTCGTTTTTTTTTAGATTTTGAAAATTCTCTAACTCTGACAATTTACTTTTTACAGAAAAAAGTTATTAGGATAAAGGGTTTAAGTTTCTGAGTACGATAAATAACCGTTCATAAAATTTTGAAATCCTGAAAAAATGTGGTTTCAAAAAGTTAAGGTACGATCAAATTTTGAATTTTCAACTTTTCGACCAAATCAAAAAAGTTGTTATGACGATCTTGTAGGGCTTTCAAAAATCAACGTTTTTCTTCTCTTGATTTTTTTCATAGCATGCGTTGTTTGACTTCAAATGTTCATTTCAGTTTGTTTTTGTGGATTTTGAAAATGCTCTAACTCTCATCATTTTCTTTTTATAGAAAAAAGTCATTAGGATAAATTGTTTGAGATTCTGAGTACTATGAATAACCGTTCATAGAATTTTGAAATCTTGAAAAAATGTGGTCTTTAAAATTTTGAAAACGTGCTCACTTTTTGAATTTTGATCCAAAATAGCTGGTTCACTAACTTGTTCTTTCTTTCTAGGGCTTAAAAAAGTGTGCCAAAGCAGAATCCAATCTGATCAATTTTTTGAAAGTTATCGTGCCTTCAGAATACAGACTACAGGCATACAGGCAAACGGACAAACAAAAACCTTCGTAAATATTGTTTTTTTCTGACTCAGTGGTGTCTCAAAACGTGAAGATTTTATGAAAAACGACAAAGTGAAATTTTACATAAAACCAATAC
Organism: Belonocnema kinseyi; assembly: GCF_010883055.1. Classification (NCBI taxonomy): domain Eukaryota; kingdom Metazoa; phylum Arthropoda; class Insecta; order Hymenoptera; family Cynipidae; genus Belonocnema; species Belonocnema kinseyi. The sequence goes on along the minus strand of NC_046661.1, from coordinate 17,463,586 downwards.
CTTCTCATTAGATGAGAATGTAATAAAAAAATACTGTGCCCTTATGGTTTAAAAATCAAGTAATTGGTTAAAAAAACGTCTTTTTTGTAAAATATCAATCTTATTGGTTAAAAACTAATTTTTGGAACATAGAATTGTTTCTTATAATGAAAAAATAGTTCTCTTAAAATTTAATCTAGAAACAACATAATTCACTTCCTGATCGATTCAGCGACTTGAAGTGCAGAACCTGCTTAATGTTAAATAGATTCGATCTCCTTTGAAATAATGTTTATAACACAGTTTTTTTTTAGAAAATTATTTTTTTTTTAACAGAAAATTCAACTATGACATTTTTGGTAGCAAATTAATTTTTTTAATTAAAGTGTGTTCTTTTTGAGTTAAAAATCTAACTAATTGTTTAAAAATCTATGGATTTTTTTAATCGTCTCTTTTAGTAGCAAATTAATCTCCTTGTCTCAACATTCATCTTGCTGATTTGGGATTCAACCATTTTTCTCAAAATTCTTTTTTTTGTTTTTTTAATTTATTGAAGTGAAAATTTAACTTTTCATTTTTAGTTGAAAATTCATTGATATTTTTCATTACAATCTATTTCGTAGAGAATTCAGCTATTTATTTCAATTGCACTTCTTTAAGTTGAAAATTATTTTTTTAAATAAAAACTGAACTATCCCATTTTTCGTTGAATATTAAGTTCATAATTAAGACTTCACCTGTTTTGGTTTAAAAGGAACCTTTTTGATAGAAAATTCAACTATTTTCTTCCAATATTTATTTTTTTTCAAATTAATTTCTATCTAATGGTAAAATCTACTTATATTACTTTTGGTTAATAAAATACTATTTTTTATATAAAAATCATGTATTTGTTTGAAACTTTCTAGATTTTGTAGAAAATTCGTAATTTTTGGTAAAAAAGTTATATTCTTGGTTGATAAGTAATATTTTTCATTAAGGGTTTAGATATTTTAAAAAATTCCTTTTCAGTTTGTCCAAAACCAATTTCTTTGAAAAAATTTCGATTATACTATTTTTGGTTGAAAATTGATATTTTAAATTGAAAATGGACCTGTTCTCACTCAATAATTCAATTTTTTATTTTTTTTATGTTTCGGTAGAAAATTAATCCTTTGCGTTTAAAATCGATCTTTTTTGTTAAAGATTGAACAGTTTGAAAACAAATTTATCTGTTTTGATACAGTTCTTAGAAATTCAGAATTTTGTTGAAAATTCGTCATTTTTTAAAGAAAAATAAACTTCTTAATTAAAATTTCATCTTTTTTCGAGGACTCTATTATTTTGTTAAAAATTCCTTTTTTGGTGAAAAATTAATTTATTTAAGATAAACGCCGATTATATCATTTTCCATGGAAAAATGATTTGGAACAAAATGGATCTGTTTTTGTTAAAAATTTGATTTTTTTAAAAACGTCTTTTTAAGGTAGGAAATTAATCTTCGCGGTTGAAAATTTATCTTCTTCATTGAGGGTTCAATTATTTTTTTGAAAAATCCTTCATCGTTAGTCAAAAATTAATTTATGTAAAATAAAATTGGACTATATAATTTTTGGTAGATAATTGATATTTAAAATTAAACATTTATCTTTTTTAGTTGAAAATTGAAATATTTGTATGAAAATACATATATTTCGATGGAAATTCGTGTTTTTGGTAGGAAATTAGTCTTCTTGGTTGCAAATTTATCTTTGTGATTGAGAACAAAACTATTAAGTTGCACATTCCTTTTTTTTGTTAAAAATTAAATTCTTTAACTAAAAATTTAACTATCCCACTTTCGGTGAAACACTGACATTTGGAATTAGAAATTGATATTTTTAACATTAATTCTTTCAACTAAAAAGGAATCATCCTATTGCTGGTTCTATATATTTAAATTTGCAATTAAAAATTTATCTTTTTCAGTTGAAAACTTCACTATTTGTTTGAAAACTGATCTTTTTGATTAGGGTTCAACTATTTTGTTAAAAATTGATTAAAAACTCAACTGCAAAATTTTAGGATGCAAAATTATATTTTTGATCAAGAATTAATTTTTTCCCTTGAAAATTCGTCTTTTTGGTAGAAAATTTTTTTTCTTTGTTAAAATATTATCTTGTTTATTATGACTCACCTCTTTTCTTGATTTCTTGTTTGTTTGTTAAACATTGATATCTGTAAGGAAAATCTTAATTATATTATTGTTATTTAAAAACTAATAGTTTTTTCTAGAGAATTAATGTTATGTGTAAAAATAATTCTATTTTTTATTATTCTTAACATAAGCGTCCAAATCCGATTTTTTTGTCATATCGGAAAAAAATGTCTTGCATAATTTACTATAAAACAATTTTAATCGCTGAGAGAAAATCTTTTACACTTTGCTTATTATCTGGTCCGATTGTATTTTCGTAAACTTTCATAAACAAACTGTTTCAGGAATATAAGAGATGTATGGTGTTTGTTAATGACTGTCAATATTAAGGGAGAAATAAGGTTATTCATATTTTTGGACTGGGAGTGCAAAATTATTGCAAAATAATTTTGAGAAACGCGATTATTTCAGAAATAAACCTATTTTATGATGTTAGTTAATAAGATTTCAAAACTAAACTAATTTTAGCTTCCGGAATTGCCTAAGTAAAGTAGAACACTGCACCATTACATTAAATCTACTGCAGTGGATTTAAGTAAAAATGCTGCAAAATTTTTAATAAAATGTCGCATAAACTTAAACATTGAAATCGTTACAATTCACCGATTTTGAATGTTATATTTATGAATTAATAAAGGATACATTTAAAAAATGTTGCATTCTCCATTTTAGTCCTCATTAGGTACAAAGGACTCCCGCAGAGCAGGATCGATGGCGGCTTTATAGGCTCACTGGCTTAGCGAGGGCAAGCCGCGTAGTGGGCCGTGAGGTAACAGTTTGGGCGGAACTGTCAGTCTGTCACCTGCCTTGAACAAAGACATCACACTGAAGAGATTTTGGTTGCCGGACACCCCCTTCCCTTTCGTAATTACTTTTTCTTACAACGACATAGGCACTCAGTCAGATGTCTGCAGTAGGTACTACTTCTGTTATTGCTCTGTCTCTATCTGCATTATAGTTCAGGAGATAAATGAACGGTCAAGGATTCACAGATTTAAAAAAAGTTAGACTTCGCATTTATGTCAGAAAGAAGCGATGGAGTCTGTATGTAACTGTTTCATTTCTGCGGTTAAATTTATCTTCTTGATTTGAATATTTACTTCTTTGTCTAAAAACTCATGTATTTGGTGAAAAATGAGTGTTCTTAAGTTCTTAGGTAGAACATGAAAGTACTTCATTCAATGTTGGACTACTTGGTTAAAATTTCAATTGATTGGTTGAGGGGCATAACCATTTGGTTGAAAACTCTTTTTTTAGGTTAAACCTTACTGTTTTTAAGTAAAAAGTTAACCATTCCAGTTTTTATTGAAAATTTAACTATTGAAGTTTTTTTTGAGAATTTATCGTACATATTTGGTTTGTAAATGCAACTGTAGGAAGAAAAGTTTGAACTACATTCGTAAAAATTCATATAATTAGTTGAAAATTTCAATATTTTGTTAAAACATAGTCTTTGGGATTGCCAATTCATTAGTGGTAGTAGGAAATTCATCTTTCTTCGTTGAAAATGTAAGAGTCTTCCAACAACATCGTCTGTTTATCAACATTTTTCTTCTTTAGTCAAACTATTTTTCCAAAAATTTGCCTTCTGATATTTTGGAGAATCAGTATAATGCAATCTATTTACAAAAATTGTGCTGTAAGTTGTTCACTTTTTAATATCTTATTCATATTTGCTCCTTTTGAATAAACAGTACAATATTGCCACATACTACAAAAACTATTCTTTTTCATTAAAAACATTTCTAAATTGAATGAGGGTTGAAAATAGTTCCTACAATCGGCATAATCGCATTTCGATGTTTGGAATTATTTAATTCTAAGTCAAAGTACAAATCTCCCACTCTCTATGGGGAAAATATACTTCAGCATTTTCACTCTAGTCATAACCGGTTTAGCTAGGCGGGGGAGGTGTCAGGGGAGAACGAGTGACGTAAACCCATTGGCAATTTTCCCTTTCCGCTCGGTTGAAGTGACAAGAACACGTCTATTGATGGAGTATCGAAAACCCGACCCAAGTATGCCAGATCGTGGATGAAATTTACCCCCACATTACCTACCGTTTGGGTACCCTAAAACAGAAGGTGCATTATTACCACTTCGGTGGTGTTGAAATTGCTTTGAATTCCTTTAAATTATAAAAATAGTGCAGAATTCCTTGACATCTTTTAAAACATCCTCAAATATTTTTAATCCTTATTCAAATTCTTTAGAAATCTCTTGAAATTTTTTAAAGCTCTTGAAAATATCTTGAAACTTTAAAAATACCCTGTAATATTTCAAATCCTTTAAAGTCTATTACTAAATTATTAAAATCCTTTGAAAGTTACTTGAAATCTATTAAAATATCCTAAAACATATCAAATTCTTAGAAATCTGATACTATATTATCAAAATCCTTCGAAAAATTAAAGTACTTTGGAATTTTTTTAAATAACTCTTCCAAAATTTGTTTAATTCTTTGAAATTCCCTTAAATTATAAAAATATGTTGAAAATTCGTTGAAATTTTTTAAAACATCGTTAAATATTTTAAATTCTTAAAAATCCTTTGAAATCTCTTGAAATTGTTTTAAGCTGTTAAAAATATCTTGAAATTTTACAAATACCCTGTAATATTTGAAATCCTTTAAAGTCTTATAATAAATTATTAAAATACTTTGAAAATTAATTTAAATCTATTAAAATATCCTAAAATATATCAAATACTTAAAAATCTTATACAAAATTATTAAAATCCTTTGAAAATTCCTTGGAATCTTTTCAAATTCTTCAAAACCTGTTGAAATACCTAGAACTTTTTTTAAAGATTTCTAAAGTATTTTGGAATTTTTAAAAATAACCCTTCCAAAATTTGTTTAATTCTTTGAAATTCCTTTAAATTATAAAAATATGTTGAAAATTCCTTGAAATTTTTTAAAGCATCGTCAAATATTTAAAATCCTTAAAAATCTTTTGAAATCTCTTGAAATTGTTTTAAGCTGTTGAAAATACCTCGAAATTTTACAAATACCCTGATATATTTCAAATCCTTTAAAATCTTATATTACATTATTAAAATGCTTTTAAAATTACTTGAAATCTATTGAAATATCCTAAAATATATCAAATCCTTAAAAATCTGATACTAAATTATTAAATTCCTTTGAAAATTCCTTGGAATCTTAAAATTTCCACAAATTCTTCAAAACCTGTTGAAATACTTAGAACCTTATTTTAAGATTTCTAAAGTACTGTGGAATTTTTTTAAATAACCCTTCTAAAATGTTTTTAATTCTTTGAAATTCCTTTAAATTATAAAAAGTATGTTAAAAATTCCTTGACATCTTTTAAAACATCCTCAAATATTTAAAATCCTTAAAAATCTTTTGAAATCTGTTGTAATTTTAAAAGTACCCTGAAATATTTCAAATCCTTTAAAATCTCATCTTAAATTTCTGTAATCAAGTGAACATCCCTTGGAATCTTTTAAAATTATCTCAAATCTAAGATTTCAAAAGATTTGTAAGGATTTTACAAGATTTGAGGATGTTTTGAAAGATGTCAAGAAATTTTAAGTTTATTTTTATTATTTAAATGAATTTCAAAGAAATTCCAAAGTACTTTAGAAATCTTAAAATAAAATTCTAGGTATTTCAACAGATTTTGAAGAATTTGAAGGAATTTAAAAAGATTCCAAGGAATTTTCAAAGGATTCTAATAATTTAGTATCAGATTTTTAAGGATTTTATATACTTTAATAATTTAGTATGAGATTTTAAATTATTTGAAATATTTTAGGGTATTTCGAAAATTGTAAGGAATATTCAAGAGCTTTGAAAAATTTCAAGAGATTTTAAAGGATTAAAAATTTCTTATGATATTTTAAAACATTCCAAGGAATTTTTAATTAATTTCAATAATTTAAAGCGATTTTAAAGAATTTTAACGAATTGTTTCATATTTTCTGGTTAAAAGTGGAACTACTTTGTTAAAAATTTAGTTTTTTTTTTGGTTGATGATTCATTAATTCAGTTGGAAAATTTAACTATGTTGCAGAAAATTCTTTTTGTTTTTGGTTTAAAATTAATTTTTTTAACTACAAATGTAACTATTCTACGTCTATATGTTATATTTGTTTCTGCACCTCCGTGTGGGGCTGCTTATTCAGACATTGAAGAATGAAGCATAAATCTTATTTTTAATGACTACTTGAAATCTTGGTATCTTATTTCCCATTCAATTTAATTCTTCGCTACCCTGAAAAATATATATCATTTAAATAAATCTATATTCTTAACATTCATAATATGCATTAGCATTAGAACAAAAGTATTTTCATTGTCTTATTTTTGCCATAAGAAATTTGCATGCTTTTTTTCGGCAGTTTTTCCATAAATAGAATTATATTATATTTAATCGTATTATTTACGATTGAAAGAAAAACTACGTGACTTATTAATAATTATTCAAGTCCAATTTAAATTATTTTTTATTATTTTTTGGAAGAGCAAACTTGTGTCCTTTTAATTTTTTCAGAGCTTGTGTCGCTTATCCAAAACCTTATTTTTTTATTTTCAAAGTTCATTTTTAGGACTAAAAACAAAAACTACGCGATCTTGTGAAAAAATGAGTAATGACAAATTTGTAGATCTGTTCAGGGTATATTATTCAAGCTTATATCATAAAATACATTGAATAAGCACTTACCAGAGTCTTCGTGCACCTGTCTATTGTACATTTCACCTCAGTTGAACCAACTTGCACTTTAAAAAATTCGCGAACGGTAGATCCTGGGCGTCCACCTGCTGATTTTCATAAATCCACGGAACTCATTATGCAATATTTTTGTTGATAATTAATGATTTCAACCGTAAACCGCAAACACGTACAGGCGTTAAACGCGAAAAATGAAACGTTTTGTATGAAAAAGTCACGGCAATTAAAATCTTATCGAAGTTGCGCGTACTCTGAACAGCAAAGTGCAAAGCTCAGATTCGTACTGACACTGAACCAGAAGAAGAGGGTTTGTTGGCTTCCCTGGGACTTCGCTGATTACCTGAAAATTGGTGGGGGGGGGGTGGATTTTGACTAAACATCAGATTCTATGATGATATACCTCCCTTAGATTAGATTTAGAGTAAGTCCCTTTCTTAGGCTTGTACTAAGTCCCCGAATAGGGTTTCCATAAACAGTGTCTTCTAGGTTCCGGCTGCATTTTGATGTTTATGAAGGCCATATTCTTGTAAATCTAGTGTAGCTATCTGTACAGACTCAAGGTTCTGGCCTAGCGTCTAGCCTCTAGAGATATAAAATTCTTTCATGTAGACGGTAAGCCCACAACATAAATTAGTTACTCATCGGTACGCTGAAAATTTTTACCTGCAAGGTTGGAATTATGACGATTAAGGAGAAAGTGCAGCTCTGGTTGGTCATGGCCTGACTCGCACTATTACCTGCTTAAGTGTACCCCAACCATTGCTACCCCTCTCTTGCCTCTACCCAGTACATCTCGCGTCGGATTAGACTCATTAGAGGCGGGTATACGTGCGATTTTGAAATTATTATCCATTGTACTTATAATCCCTTTGTATTCGCAATGCTCATTCATAGAATTTCTATATATTACCCTAATTTGGAAAGCACAGAATTTTAATTTATTATGTTTTGAAGACCTTTAAACTGGAAATTAAAAACTTCGCAAATTTTTCCATTTTAACGTTTTAAAAGTGAGATTTGACTGCAATTTCATATGTATCAATCTGCAATAATTTTCGCGGAAACATTTTCTATGAATTTAAATCGATGGAACTATTAATGCTTTTAATTTGAAATAAAATAATTTTACCATATAAAGTTTCTAATGAAATTGAGTTTCACAAACTCAGAATTTGAAATTTATGAAATTTATACGCTACTAATCAAAAAGTTGGCCAATCTTTCTATCTTACATATTATTCAATTTTTTTTTAACGTTTTCAGTTTAAAATTCATGGACTTTATTACTTAGAATTTCAAAATATTGTATAAATAGTACTAGTTTGATTCAATGTACATATTAATATAAGAATTATGTTTAATCACGAAAATAATTAAAACGTTAAGAATAAACCTTATTGTAAATAGTGTTTGTAACCAAATATTTTATAAACAATTACAAATTTTTGGCAGTTATACATAGAAAAAATTCGTTTTCTAAATTAAAATGAGAATGAATAATAGCACTGCGTATTAAGATTCACTATGTGAAAATTCCTGGAATATTTTATAATTAATACATTTTTATTATCATTTGTGACTGACTGAGACATTAAACTTAATCTCAAAAAATTTCATTTGAAGAAACGAATTCCTTGTACTTGAATTTCTAAAATTTTTAATTTATTCATCTAATTTGTTTGTAAAACTAGAAATTGTTATATTTTACGCTATTTTATGATAATTTATTTGTTCAACTAAAAATCCCTCCTTTTAGGATCCGTGGAATTGCCCCCCCCCCCATGCCATTTATAATAATGTTAGACAATGAAGTATGGTGAAATCTTACTTCATTTTCAACTAAAAAAGATGAGTTCTCAACGACCGACTAAATATCATTATATTTTCATATTTTAGGCAAGAAAATATTGTTAATTCAAATCAAAAGCAGCTGGATAGAATAAAAAAGAGCAATTTTTAATAAAAAAGTTAAATCCTCACTCAAAGCAGATGAATCTTCAACCAAAAAGTGATTTGCATTTTCTTCTTTTTCAGCCGTTCAATATGCTTAAACAGTTTCAATATTTGATTTCAAAATCTTCGAAATTCTAAATTTTGTAGAAAATGTTATGGAATGTTTTTTAATTCGTTATCATTTTTTTAATTCTTTTTAAATTTCTTAACAACTCCTTTTTATATCATTCGAGTTTGCCATAAAACTTTTAATAAATCCTGCAAAATTAAAATAAACTGTTAAAATGTTCCATATTATTTTCGGAAAATTTTGGAAATATTTTTAAATCTTACTAAATATATTCTTAAAATTAATTTTTAAAAATAATCATTTTTAACTTTTCAAATTTAAAATAAATATCGGTAAATGAAAAATAAATTAATTTTAAGTTTCATAAATGACAATCTTGGAAATCTTTTTTAATTTTTTTAATATGTTCTTAAAATCAATTTTAGAAAATAATCATTTTTAATTTTCCAATTTTAAAATAAATATTGGTAAATTGCAAAATAAATAAACTATAAGTTTCATAAATCGTAAAGATCGAATGTTAGAAAAAAATTCATGCTCTAAGTTTCAATACTCTAAATTGAACAATGAAACAAACAATCTGGAATTTTTTAAAAATGATATCATTTTAAGCAATTTTCATGGAAAAGCGTTAAAACTTAAAAGATTACATTTTTTCATGAATACTTTTCATTAGAAGTTAAATCCTTTTTATTTTGATTTGCCACATATCAATCATTGTTCAAGAGTTATTTATAAATACAAATTTGCTTTGAAATCTTATTACATATGCATTTAAATTTATTTTTTTAAAATGAAAAATCATTAAAAAATTGTACATGAATCTTAAGTATATTTTTTTATTATCTGAAAAGTTTAAAAGTCATTTAAAAGCGTCAAAATCTTATTTCAAGATCTTTAAAAATATATATTTTGTTAATCTTTTAAATTTAGTTTTGAATCTCTTAAAAACTTCTAAACATATTTTAACCTAATCGATTTTTTTGGAAAGTGATCATTGTTCAATTTTCATTTATTCTTCCAAATTCGTTTTTGGTTTTAAACTATTTTTAGGAATTCTGTAAAAAATAAATTATAAAAAAAAAAATTGAAAATTTTCAATAAATTCTTAATCAATCCTGCAATATAAAAAAAATATCTTTAATGTTTCTGATTTTTTGATAAAAGTTTGGTAATCTTTTGAAATCTCATATATGAATTTTCAATAAAAATGTAGATTTTCAATTTAAGAAATTAGTTTAATTTTTAATGAAATAGTTTAATATAAATATTTTTGAGAAGTTTCCACCAGGAAAAATAGTCTACTAACAAGAAACAAGACTTTTTAATGCACGATTTTGTATCCAAATAATAGAATTTTCAAATAAAAAAAGTGCAAACATCAATAAAATAGTTTAACTATGTGTTTAAAGATCAATTTTTGAAAAAAACGACATTTCAAACTGAAAATATTTAAATTTGCAATCAAAGCAATTTTTAAATACAAAATTGAATTTTTATCTAAGAGGATTAAGTTTGAACCGAAACACAACCAATTTTCTACAAACTGGTTACGTTTTTCTCAGAAGAAATTAATTTTGAACTAAGTAAATTAGTTTTTAACCAAAAAATATACTAAAATATAGTATATATTTTTTTTATATATGTTATATATAATTAAAAATTTGTCATAAGGACAACCGCAGGATTTCGCCGGGAGCGGGTGCTAATCTGAAAAATTGCACCCGCTTCCAGCGAAATCGCGGTA
>NC_046661.1:17448675-17452864 GCF_010883055.1 Belonocnema kinseyi | reverse complement strand
CCTGTCCTGCTGCACCTCAGTCATCAGTTCGGATAGTTCGTTATCCATTTGTTGGCTTCGCCTCATCCGCTCCAGAATGGTGTCCAAATCTTCGGTGATCACCAGGACCTCTGGTATCGGGTGGCGACTAAGTGCGTCTACGTGCTTCAACCTGGTGCCCGCACGGTGCTCGATAGTATGCTAATACTCCTCCAAGATCTGTGCCCATCGAAATATCTATGGTGAAATATCCTTTTTCGACATCGTTTGAGTGAAGGCTTGACAATCTGTAACTATCTTGAATGACAAGCCGATCAGATAATTACGAAACTTCTTAAGGGCTTTGACGATTGCCAAAACCTCCAACTTGTAGCTGTTGTACTTCTCCTCGGTTTTGCTCGTCTTCCAGCTGGCAGAATGGGTCGGATGTAGCTGCCTGTCCTCGTCGTTTTGCTGTAGCAAGATCGCTCCCAACCCCAAGGACGAAACGTCAGTGTGCAGCTCGGTTTCAGCATTCGGAGAGTACTAAGCAAGTACTGGTTGTTGACATAACGCATTCTTAAGTTTTTCAAACACTTCTCGTTCTTCCTTTCCAAATTGAAAACGCACATCATTTTTTGTCAAATTTGTCAAACGCCTTGCGACGTTAACGTATCCCGGTATAAATTTACGAAAGAAGCCTGTAAGCCCCAAAAAACTTTGCACAGATTTTACATTTTTGGGTTCAGGAAATTGTTTAACTGCTTGCGTGTTTTCATCCGACGGTCTAACTGTACCCCCTTCTATGATATAACCTAAGTAATTAACCCTCGTTTGTAGAAATTGACATTTTTTCCAGTTAATTAACAGATTATATTCGCTTGCTACTTCTAGAACTTTTCTTAACCGCTCTAAACCTTCAGCTTCATCACTGGAAGGAATAATCAGATCGTCCATATACGTTACCACAACTCCACTAGCAGCAAACTCTCTGAATATAATGTTAATTTACTTTTGAAAGTATGCCGGCGAATTACAAAGTCCAAACGGTAGTCGAAGGAATTCAAAATGTCCGCCTGGTATAACAAAAGCCGTGTATTTGCAATCGGAATCTTCTATCGGCACGTGGAAAAAACCATTCTTAAGGTCAAGTGTACTAAACATACTCGCACCTCGCAAACAGTCTAACTGGTCATCAATTATTGGCAACGGGTACCGATTTTTAATGATCTTCTTATTTAACTTCCTATAATCGACGCACATTCTCGATGATCCGTCTTTTTTCTTCGCTAATACGATCGGACTAGCATAATCTGAATTAGAGGGCCTCACGATTCCTGACTTTAACCACTCGTCAATTTGATCTAATACTATTTTCTTTTCGACAGGCGCGAGCCTTCGAGCACTCTGATTGACGGGTATTTCATCCTTTAGTATAATGCGCACTTTCATATCTACCTGTTTTGACTTACGCGGCTCGTAATTATCAACAAGTGCTTCGACTGTTATACGACTCTCTTCATTCCTTAAATGTGACGCGTCAATTTTGTTTACTTCAGGAATCGCATCAATTTGGTTAATTTCGCTTCCCTCAAATATTTGCTCAATACGGGAAATTTTAATTTTCCCAGCTCTACAATGCAAATCAATTGTATTTAAAAAGTCCGCCCCTAATAACAAATCATCGCGCATTACATGTTCTGGGACTACGTGCAATTTTACAGAAAAGCTGTCATCATCAATCGTTATATTCAAATTCGTCGTGTCCAAAGTAGATAAAGGAAAATCTTTCGACCCAATACCCCCAAATTGTGTCACCCTTTTTTCCGCATACTGAGCCCCGATTTTTGAAAAACAATCGACTCTTAAAAGGCTCAGATCACTCGCGGTATCAACTAAAGCTTCACATTCTGTTCCTTTTATCGAAACAGTTTTGTAATGCTTGACCAAATTTGCTTTTAGTACATTACAGGTTTTTCTTTTCTTCGAATCTACGACTTTTTTACATTCAGGAGCCTTGTGCCCATAGTCGTAACATTTAAAACATTTAGGGCCCTGACTTTTCGACGGACATTCTTTAGTTATGTGCCCTTTCGTACCGCAGTTAAAACGTTTTTCGACTTTATTTACATCTGCACTTTTATTCGGTGTTTTCTTTTGTACACCTTCAGTTTTACTACCTGTCTTAGACTTACTTTTCATTTTTTCGTACATATCTAGCTTTACCTTGAGCTCACGAATATTGGTTGCTCCAAACAAAACCATTTTACTCACCTCATCACCTTCAATACCTTCTATAATATATTGGATTACCGCGCTTTGTTCCAATTCGACCTGGGCTCCGATCTCCATCATACGATAACAATACTCGTGATAGGTCTCATCGCTCTTCTTTCGCCGTTGTTGCAACCTCCGATGAACATCGTAGCTACTAATCTTCGAGCTAAATTCACGTACCAGTGCCCCCTTCATGGCATCCCAAGAATGCTTGCAGTCTTCATAGCCGACAAATGATTTCGCAGAGCTCCGTAGCAATCGTCTGGCATAAATGGCTTTATGCATGTCGCCCCAGTCGCAAATCAGGGCCGTCTCCTCAAACTCCTCTATCCAACGCTTTACATTTTGTCCGTCATCTCCACTAAACGTGTCCAGCGTTCCCTCTACATCTTTAAATGTTATCATTAAATTCTGTGTTGATCGTCTGTCAACAGGCAGCGGACAAACTCGAGATCTCCCAGATCTCCGCTGTTTTCGTCATTTCGAGTCCGTAGTGTCACCCCAATTCCATCAAAGAGTGTCTCTGGATCATCGTGCTTGTCGTCTAGGTTCTCGTCGTCCTCGTTGTTTTCGCCGCCTTCGTCGTCTTCGCCGCCATCTTGCCATGCTGCCGATAGTCGGTCTTTCAACTCCGCCTTGCTTCCCGTCGTTTTCAGGCCCAAGCGTCGTAACCTGAATTTCAGCTCTTTCACCTTTAGGGAATTGATATCGACTTCGTCTTCCACACCATCTTCATCATCCTCCGAAGATGTGGCATCTTTATTCGATATATCCTCGTCATCCTCTTTTTTCACATCTTGCGTCAGAGCTTTTCGAAGCCGATCTCTTAACACTGCCTTGGCAGCCGACACCGAACGTCCGAACTCACTTAATTTGGTTTTAAGCTCTTGTACACTCAATTTATCCAGCTGAGCCATCTGCTCCTCAAACTTGGACATTTTGCTGCACAAATTCCACTGCACTTCGTCTTTTCACAACAAACTCGCGATTGAATTCTTTTATCCCGGACGAGCCCCCAATTGTAGAGATAAAAATAAAGTCAACCAAGTTTATGGTAAACACGAGTCACGTTTATTTTATGAACAACAATTAATACATATCGCGTTCGGTATAAAGATTTTAAAACAGTGTCGGGTCGCAGACCAGCTTCGAACTGAACTCTCGATGTACGCTCACACACGCTCTCCTGTCTATCGGTAATAGTTCCTAGACTCTCCGCTGAACCGCGCCACACACTGAGCAGGCCCAAAAAGGCGGGGAACTCAAATACTACATATATAAAAAGAATATATGTACAATTTTACAATTTTTTAAACACAAATCATTTGTTTAAAGAATTATTATTACAAAAATATTGTTGAAATCATATATTCTGAATTAAACATAATGTGAAATGATTTCGAGGAGTAGTAAATGGGAAGAAAAAACAATAATTGATTGCATAAACAATAACATTCAGCTTTTAGCAGAATGTAGTACTCCTGGAAATCATTTAATATTATAATTAAATTAGAAAATATGAATTTAAAAAGTGGTCTTGTGTATAATTTCCATTGACTGTAGTCACTATACTGAAAAAATGGTATGTATTCTATTTTATCTCATATTTTTAGTTATCGAAACATAACTACTTGAGGAAATAAAAATTGTTTAAACAAATGGATTTTTGTTAATATCAGAAGAAATTTATACAAGTTATGTAATTATTCAACAAAAAGTAGCATAGGATACCCATTCGTGAAAGTGGACATCTCTGGCTCAATTTCTAGAAATTTAGAAAATAAACAATTATTAATTGTTTAAATAATTACAGAATGTTTTTAGAAACATTTAATACCACAGAAAATGTTAAAATATTGCATTTCAATCAGAAAATACGATTGTTATTCCATTTGCTTAAACAATTTAAAATTAAAAAAAAAATTTAATGTGCATCTAACACGTTCCCACAAAC
>NC_046661.1:17437777-17448663 GCF_010883055.1 Belonocnema kinseyi | reverse complement strand
CGGGGTGGTCCAAAGTCTCTTTTCGAGCTGCAGGACAAGATAGCCCCCCCCCCATAGTTTACATTTCCGGATGAAGAAAATCATAATTTTTTCCGAAATTCGAGTATTAACACGTACCAGCAGATACTTCAAAATCCCATTTAATGAACGTAGGGAAATTTAGAATTTTCGAAAAATTAAACTCATGTTCCAGAGTTTCCTCCAAACGTACCACGTTTTTTAGGGACGTAAGAGGAGTGGCTACAAAATAAAACCGTACTAACAACTTTTATTTCCGAACCAACCCCCACCCTCCCCGCAGCGCACCAAATATGATCCAAAAATTTATAAAACTACATTTTTGCGCACTATTGTTACCTTTTAGAAATTTCTGTCCTCTTTTTCATACAAATAATTACTAATGGACAGTTAGAAAATTGAACATGACTTTTTAAACCATTTTCAACTGTTTAAACAAATGTAAATTTTTTAAACAATTATTTCTTCATAAAAAATGTTTTTAAAAATCGTATTTTCTTATTGAAATGCAATTGTTTCTCATTGTTTGGAGCAGTACATATATCTGAAAACATTATATAATTAATTAAAGAATGATTTATTGTCCTTTCTCAATTTTGTTCGAATTTTGATCATCGAATACCAGAAACTGAATCTTCATAGTGAATGAACTCTTGTGTATTTTTTTCAGATTTAAAAAATAATAATTAAGCGAGCGCATAGCATTCAAACTTTTAGGTGATCTTAACTAACAAAATTCATTAGAGTTCATAAACTCGTAAAATGTCAATGTGCAAGCTGACTGTATTTGCACCTTTCTTACTCTCAGGGAATTACGGGTTAGTGGGTGGAGCAGTATGCCACTCACTTCGTACTCAGGTGGTGAGACACGGACTTCCTCCTTTGTGTATTTTCATCTGTTATACGTTTACCCCTTTAGATTTCTTAGGAATTTAGATTTCATTCCGAATTCTTTCAATATCAAAAATTCGGAAGATATAAGTAATATATTCAAGTTTTCAAAATTTTTTATTTCTTATACTATTTTATTGCTTCATCAATTTCACGTTTTCAACTATTTTATGTTTTCTTCAATTTGATTTCTTCACCAATTTTCTTTTTTTATTTACGTTCTTATTTTTTCAATATCTAATTGGCTAATGTCATTTATTATCATTGGTTAAATAATAATTAATTAATGAAGAGAATACTAATAATTCATGATAAAAGTATTCTAATTGAAATTCACATAAATTTGTTTAAAATTTAATTTTTAATCTTATGGTTCAAATATGTATAACTTTTATTGCAGCAATTATTTGGTTAAATTAATTTTTTTTTTTTTAAACAAGAAATGATTTCCCTAATTTAATTCATTAACTAATGCCAGTTGTTAAGCAATTTATTTATTTTTTGCATATTTTATTTCTTGTACCACTTTATTTCTGCATCAATTTGATTGCTTAACCATTTTATGTTTTCTTTAATTTTATTTTTTCAACAATTTTATTTTTTAATTTATTTCGATTTTTCATCAATTGTATCATTTTCTTGAATTGCTCTATTTGTTTAAATAATATTTTGTAATCTATTTTTTCCTGATTTTTAATTTCTTAAACTATTTTATTTTCTGAACAATTTTAGTTTTTAACCCCCTAAATTTTGTACACATTTGTTAAAGTTTGTCATACATTTTATTTATTAAATAAATTTATTTTTGAAAAATTTAATTTGTCAAACAATTTATTAAGTTTTTAAAATATTATATTATTTACAATTTTACTGTTTAATATCTTATAGATTGATATAATTTATTATAATTGCTTAAATAATAATTAAATAATGAAGATAATAATACTTGATGATTAAAGTATTCTAATTAAAATCCATATAAATCTGTTTAAAATGTAATTTTCAATTTTAGGGTCCAAATAGTCCAAATAGGAATCTTGCATAACATTGTAATTAATTGCCGGGCTTTGAACATTTTTTCCCGTAAATTATGAAAAATGGATACTTTTCAAAGAGTACAGTCCTTTTTGTACAAAATTCTCAATTTTGTAAACAATTATACTGAATGTTAACATTATACTTTTCCATATAAATTTCACACTCAGTTAAATAATACCCACCTTTACAGTACACATATATTGACTATAGAAAAATAAGGAGAAACATTTCATTTCACAAAATTGTCGACTAGTTTTATATGTTTAGGTATTACCTTTTTTTATGTAAGCACCCTTATGTCTTAAAAATTAGACATTACTTCTACGAATTATTTTCGTATAAAGTAATACCTTTTATTTAATTGTATTTAACGTATGCAGTTCTTATCGTAGGAAAGCAGAAATGGATTCTGAGAAGAAAATGATACAAAATTGTTAAAACAAGACAAAGAAATATATTTAAAAACATTAGAATCTGTTGAGAATTTGGTAGTATAAAATGTGTTCCTGTTTTTTCTAGGCAATCCGTACATTTGAAGAAATCTGCATTATGTATCAAATTTCGAAGTTATGTAAACATTTATTTTGCGTCTTATGTAGCTGAAAAAATTAATCATTTTAACAAAAGAAAATCATGTATAATAATTCAAATTATTTATCAAAGAGGTAATTGTAAAATACTGATTTATGATGATTTAGGGAAAAAATCATAACAATGCATTAGTCAACAATAATTTCAACTAGTGACTGTTTGTCAAAATTCGAAAAAATATTGTATGTGGTGCCATCCAGTAAAGTTTGATTTCCAAAAGACTCATCAGATACGGTACCTTCTGACCCACTAAGAGATCGATCTCTTGAGAAACAGCAAAGGAGTTTTACTCTTAGGATTCAGCTCCCTAGAAGATTCAAATCCTATAGAAAGTCAGTAAGTCCGATCTTTCCAGTCTTTCGATCCTCTACTGATTTCATCCATACCGGAGTGAGGGCAGAGTTCGTTCAGTGAAGAATTACTCTTCTCGGGATTCGTTCGAGGCACCAACTTGCCTGCCTGAATCGTTTCCCCAATTGTTTGCGGAGGGATGACTCCCGCCCTGAGCGATTGGTTGACGCTTCTTTCAGGCTACCGTTCTCACATAGAATATATCTCCTAAAGAGCGCGTTTACAGCATCACTTTCGGCTCACTCGGGATTCACTCTCAATCCCTGATAAATGCTCTAAGCGCTGGGTATTTTAACAAGGATTGTTCAGTTACCATCAGTCGGTAAAACAATTACAGTACATGTTCAGTCGGTAAGGTAGGAATCTTTATGGCCATCAGTTGGTAAGACAGTTATAGGTCATTTGGTGAGGTAGAAACCTGCGTTTGCCGTCAGTCAGTATGCCCGAAACCTACACTACGATCAGTCATTAATAATGACTGTCAAACTGTGAATAATGCCACCTATATCCGTAACGCCGATGATATTTCTCTACGAATGTCTGCTTCTAAACCTTTTATTTTTTCCGAATTATCCATCTCTGAGATTATCACTGTTACTTCCCTATGGGTGTCCACGTCTGCGATTAAAGCACAAACAAACAAAAGATTGATTCCCCAATAAAACTACGAAAGAGTTTTGAATTAATAGTTAAATCCGTTTCTAAATACGCGAAAATACGATCTATGGTCGTAGGAGTACACGACAATAGTCACGAGCATTTTTTTCTCTCCTTCTAACTTTCGTCGCGTCTCGCTTGCTAATACTCCACGCGCGCTCGCTTAGTCCCTTGTATATGTCCTCTCTTTCTCAGTTTCGCAGTGATTTTACAATGTGCATCATTTTCTATAAAAAAAATATTAAATTTACAACGTAATGCCAACTTCTGTTGTCATCGGCTCACCACCGATGTTTCTGGTAGACAAACTTTTGTAAGTTTTTTTCCTAACGCCCACTGTACCAGTCGGTCGGCGCGGCAGTGTAGATTCCGCTTCTTCAATACCTAACATCCGTGGAGTGTAGACCATCCATCTGTGATAGTTCGACCCTTATTTTCTTATCTGTCCTTGCTCATTGGATGGATCGAAGCTCCTTTACGGAGCTGATTCTCGAAAATAAAGAAAACAACAGCAGAAAACAAAACGGTTTGGATTAACCTAAAAATCTCAAGTTCTGTGGGTATTCTGAAGTTTCGAGGTATCGTTTCCTTTCTGGAACTTATTAAAGTCACGTGAATATTTAATTCACCATGTGCCAGTGGTCTGAGGTGTTTGCCACGACCGATCATAATTTTGCCGTGTCACACTTCTGGACATTGAATTAAGTTAAGTGAATATTTCAAACGTTCTAAGAACTACTCGACAATGTTCCCTAACAAGCTGACATTTTCTTTGTTGAGCGAAGGTTTTGTTAACCTATTATTGATATGCTGCGAACCTTGCATTGCCAACAAAATTTGTCTTGAAAAATTAATTTTCTGGACATTTTAGAGGTATGTCTTCAGAAATAAATAGATTATGATAACTTGCATACAAATTCTTTTGCACACTTTTTTTATCTCACCCGTATTTTATATAAAGAAACCTGACACCAGTTCTTCAACCAAGTTTTTTTGAACCCGATTGAAGCCTACAATTATTCAAATTTGTACATCTTCTTTTATTATATTAAAGGAGACATGGAGGGTAAAAAAAGGATAATGGCTCATTTCCGTATCCCGAATAACTTATGCTAAAAATGGAATATGAAGTGCTAAAGAAAAAAATGTTTAAGGATCAACTGGGATTGTAAATAATTACTGAATTTTTTCTACTTTTTTTCTCTTCTCTATTAATAGTATAAAAAAGGCTTATACAGCGGATTCCGATTTAATACAATAAATAAAAACAAAACCTTAATTTTTCCTCAACCGACTCCAATCTTGTAACAATCAGGCTTATTTTTTCGGAACTTTCCGCGAGACATTACTGTACACTTTTCATAAATATTATAATTAAAAAAAAAAGAATATTACGGACCAATTAAAGCCTCATAAACAGGCCTCTGTGTTCGGAATTGTCCGGGAGACTTGACCATATACTTTTTTTGAAAATTATTCCTTAAAAAAGGAACTAATTTTTTAGAATCCTTCTTTATCATTTTCTCAACTGAAATATGCCACTTATACTTAAAGTATAAATACATATTTAAAAATATAAACACTTTATATAATCATATATTATAATTTCTATAGGCAAAGCTATGCATTTTGTTGAATGGCTTATTAAAAAAAGTAGTGTTCGTATTTGTTTTCAAACTCGTTCTCAGGGGAACCCTGTTCTTTATCATAGCCACGGACTAATTCAAGTGATTGATGAGGTGTGCATGTTATAAGTTAATTTAATACGACGTTTGAAATATTTTGCGATGACGTTGTAGGTACAAAATTAGGAGCATGGTGTAGTTTCGAGTTACCTTTTACCGCTGTCAGACTTAACAAGCGGCCGGAACGTTGGAGGTGACAACAGTCACAACAGTCAAGTAATTATTATTAGCAGTAGGGGTACTAAGAGAGTAGTTATAATTGAAATCTTAATACAAATTGAAAATAAAAAATCCTAATAACCATACTTGGTTTGTAAAGGAGTGCAACTGTAATCTGCTGCTAGCAGCTAGGCTACAACCTAGATCTAATTTCTAGAGCTATAGCTACAATGAGGTTCTAGAAGCTCGAAATTTTTGGAGATGAGCGTGTCGATTGACAAGAGAATAATTTTAAACTGCGAAGAGGCCCTTTTTCTAATGCTTCTTAAGATATCCTGTTGTAAAGGGGGACTAGGGGTATCACTAGGAGTAGCACTTACTCACCTTTATTTTCCCCTTAGAATTGTTGTGGAATTTAGCTATTCTTAGTCCGTTTTCATTTTTCTGAAGTAACCAAAAATTATTTAGAAATTCTTGTACAAGGTAGGCTATATTGAAAGACTTACATTTTTTCATAAAAACTAGAATATAAAAAAGTAACAACATCGCCTCGGCGAGTATGGAACTCAAGTTTATAGTAGGTCCATCGCAAGATAATAGAAAAGGGCAACTAAGCCGGCAGGTATCGAGTTGTACACTTACATAGTCTCAAGCAGATTTTTTTACCAAAAAATATCTAAAAAAGTATAATAAATGTTGTGAAACCGTTGCTTTAATTCGCTTTTCAAGCATTTAAGAAGAAAATGAATTTTTAAAAGGTGTCAACTGTATAAGTTAACGTATGGGTATGGGTGAACACTACGGTCGATGAAAGCATAATTTCGAGTGGCAAGACAATTCAATATCTCAACATGGTATAGAAATAAGGACCTAAATTGATTGTGATGTAACCGAAAAATAAAAAAGGACAATGTGGCCCAAAAAATGAGGCCATTTTCTAAATCCACGCCCCTTGTTTACCTTAGGTACACTAATTTTAAAATCCTTATAATTGTCCTTTTTTCATATCACGATCCCTACCTATTAGCCAGCAGTGCATTTAAACGGGAGGATTATAATCTATTCCTGGAAATTGCAATATCGAGACGCGAAATTTAAATGAAGCCTCCGGATATTACCATATATTAATGTAATATGTTTTTAAAACTTTCGAAACTTGAATCTTTATTTTCCGATTTCACATTGTTCACAACAAGAAAATTTTTTTCAATTCTCGGCAGGAAAAGTCTGAAAGATACAAGAGGCAAGTTGCAGGACGAGGTTATCAGGGTATGCGTTCTTTTATCCGCCTTTAGTTTGTTAACCGTTATAAAGTCGAAGAAATAAAAATGTAAATTGAAAATAATGTATGCAATTTAATAGTTGTTTATGCGTAATAAGTACCCTGTAGTCATGATTTAATGTAGTGCGATTTACGTTCTTGGTCAGCGCGATTCATTAATCAGGGTCCTGAAGGGAGAGGAAGACATAATCGATTTAAGATAAGTACTACTCAAAAAACCTCCTCTAAACAGAGTCTCGAGTGTAAATATACAGTACGCTTCTGCTGCCTGTACTCTCCGTTTTAGGATTTAATGTGTCTGTATTCGGCACTCGTACCTATTAGCTGTTGGTTTCTTAGTGGAACCTATGTGAAACCTAATTAAATTTGAATTCGGTTTCTGTGCGGTTTGTATTTGATAGTTTTGAACTTTATAATTAACTACTATCAGGATCTGGTGTGGTTGTATTCTAAAAATGCGTATTAGAATCCAAATAGAACCTATTAGGATATGGTTTCTATCAGGTCCTATTACTTTCGAAAGTGGGTTTTGTTCCTGGTTCTATGTAGTTTCTATTAGGTAAAATTGAACTTTCTAACTGGATTTGCACAAATTCTTTAATAACCTTGGTGAAAAAGCGATTTTCTGCTATACAAAAACCTTTATAAAACGTGTAGTTCTTAAGTTATCCAATTGGACAACAACAACTTTCCCAAAACAACAATTAAAAATATAATAATAATGGCAATAATAATAATTTTTTTATAGGTTTAAACCGTTCAAAAATATCTACAACGGATTAAAAATAAACAGCAGGTTAATTAAAAAATATTAATAACCTTAGGGAAAAAATACATTTGCTGCTATAAAAAAACCTCTATAAAATGCTCATTTTTCGATTTATCTAATTATTTTATAAAACTTTTTAACTTGGCTTTTAATTTAAAATAACAATTCCTATTCAATAATTGAATTATGAAGAAGGTATGTATAAGTTATGAAAGCACATTTGATACACGTTAACACTTACTTAAATTTTCATTTTATTTTACACAATGCACAATCTAAAAAAAAACTTGTTTGTCGAAAATATATAATTTTTGATCTAGAAACTTGGCATTTTAATCCAATTTATTTATTTCTGATTATTCACTAACAATCCCGATAGAGCCTATTAGAGAAGCAATTTTGTACTTGTGCAACTTTTGATAAAATACAACCTAATAGATAGCTAATAGAAGCATCTTGAAGGATTAATGGCTTAGCAGAATTTTCATAACTTAAATTATTTGGTTCTGATTTGTAATTCAAATTCCTAATCAAAACTCTTAGGGAAGCTATATTGTACTAACGCCAATCACGAGAAAGCAGAACCTAATAGATGTCCCATAGAACCACATTGAAACCATTCTTTTGAGTTCAAACTCGATTAATTTAATCCCGATTGGCCATTATAAATCCTAATAAAAGCTCTTAGAACAGGAATTTCAAACTTATGCCATTCGAGAGAAAGCAGTACCTAATAGATGCCTCGTAGAGCCACTTTAAGAGCATTATTTTAAGTTTTAATATCCGATTAGTTTAAATCCAAGTTTCCAACAGAAGCTCTTAGAGCAACAATTTTGTACTCATGCCTTTTGCGAGAAAGCAGAACCTAATAGGTGTCTGCTAGAGCCATTTGAAACCATTATTTTGAGTTTAAACTTTGATTCATTTAATCCCGATTTGCATTTGAAATCCTAATAGGACCTATTGAAACAGCAATTTCAAACTTTCCATTCGTGCGAAAGCAGTACCTAATAGGTACTTCGTGGAGCCACCTTGAAAGCATTATCTTGAGTTTCAACCTAATTAATTTGATTTAGATTAACCATTCAAATTCCTAATAGTACCCACTAGATCAGCAGTTTTGACCTTCTGTCATTCTTGAAAAAGCAGAACCTAACAGATTCCCTTCAGGGCCACTTTCAATGCGGATCGTCGAACTTTGGTTCGATAAATTGAATCCCACTTCACCATTAAAAACCTAATGTCGTGTTTTAAAAGCACATCAGTGTCTTATAGAGTCTATTAGAACAAAAATTTAAGGTTAATTTTAGTCCTATTAGCTGTTTAAGTGCCGAATGTAAGTCATTAGAAACCAAATTCAAATAAACAGGCTCTTAAGAACCACTTAAGACCACATAGAAAGCCATCATCTGAATCCTATACGATTTTAAACAGTTTCTATTGATAGCCTATTAGGCATTTTTACTAGGGATGTTCTAGATCTCCTCCACATGTACTTTAACGCACACATTATTGTGGCTCCTACTTACGCGACCTGAAGTCTCTGAACTAGCCTGCGCCTGTGCAAACTTGCTCCCTCTCAGTTCTAAATTCTTAGAATTGTACCACGGAGTAATAATGAGGAGATCGATTTCCGAACGTACGTTCTGACTGGTAATTGCAGAGATAGCCAGCCTCAGTGCGCTTCCCCGACTGGTTATAGTACTGATTCGAAACGCCTGAGCTTGACAATAAAGGTGCAGTTACCGCTGTCAGAGTGCATCTACGGAGATCGGTCTTCTTATTATTACTCCGTGAATTATTATTAATAATAATATAATATTAACTAAAAATTAATTGATATTAATTAAGTAATAATAATATTCTTAATTAATTATTATTACTCTAAGAATTCAGCACTTAGAGAAAGTAAGTTTGAACACGCGCAGACTAGCGCAGAGAATCGAGGTCACGTAAGGGGCATTATTCCTCAACTACCCCAACTCAAAAAGTCATGTTTTTCGATTGTCTCTAAATTCTGGGAATATGTTCGCCTACCCAACAGTAGTTAATCCACAAACTTATAGACCAGGATTACCAACCCTCCCCAAGTGAGGGGGGGTTGAATTTTCAACCCCAATGCCTGCAGGGGTAGTTTCAAACGCCTGTAACTTCCTTTCTAATTACGCGATTTAAAATTTTTATGAGGGTTTTGGAAAGTGCTTTTTATACGCTTTCATCCTATTTTATTATTTATAACAAAAACAATTGTTTAAACAATTTTTTCCATAAATCAATTGTTTATTTAACTTTTTTCGCAATTTAGGCATCTACGATTTTTTTTAAATAGTCTCAAAAGAAAGCTTGACTTTTTTACTATGAAAAATGTCTAATAAGAAAGTGGACAAATTGAAATTTATTGAGTTATAGAGCCGGTTGTAGAGGGAGTCCTCGCGCTCGCACTCGGGCGTTATGCGGCAGCATACCGCAGAACAGTTTTCAAGTATGCCATTTTTTTGTATTACTCACATTGATCCAAAATTGCATGAAGTCATCGGAAAAAACTATTCAGTAATGTTAACCAGTAAGTTTGAAGAAGTTAAAAATTTTTAAAGTTATTATGAAAAAATATTAAGTAAAAAGCACTTTCTTAAAAATGAACAGTATTTTTCTGAAGATAAATGATTCCTCACTATTATAATTTATTATCCGACAATAATTGGTTATTGCTCTTGCAATTTAAAAAAAAATACATGATTCAACCAACTTCTCACGTATAAAGTGTGTGAGTAAATAAAGTACTAACGGATTAGTAATTAACGCCTGTCGTCAACCTACATCCTATCAAGTTATAGTTTCTAGAGTCTACCAAGTGGAGGCGACAGTGCGATTTTAGACTCCTTTTATCTGCAAGATGATTCTGGGTGCTTAATTTTAGTGAGTCCCCTCGCCTCTCACTTTATGGGGTGCTTGATTTTTTTGAGTCCTCTTGCCTCTTACTACAAAACCTCTTTATGCTTTTCGCCTCTTCTTTGTACCAGCTTTCCACTTTCTTGGAGTACTATTCTGCTTTCGATTACGTTTAGGCTTCGGGAAAACCTCATTTTTCTCCTCATAGGAAAATCGTTTCAGATCCAGCTGTCCCTTTGCGTTCGGAGCGAATGAATGACATTTGAGTGTACCTGGTATCGTCACAGCCTTACTAAATCGATCTGCTAATTTTATTGTCATCGCTGCATGCTCTTCTTTGCTACTGAAAAATACGACAGTTTCCTTCCAGTTTTCTCTGCCCCATTCAAATAACTCGTAAGCTGTTAAGATCTGATTCTCAGCTGAACGTTGCAAGCTGACTCTTGCAGCAAGAGTTCGCAAAGTTGTATTTGTTCTTAAAATGCTGTGGTGCTTCATCTGTGACATAATGAAATTTCTTAGGATTGAAACGCTTCTTAAGATAGTCAACAATTAA
>NC_046661.1:17431776-17437677 GCF_010883055.1 Belonocnema kinseyi | reverse complement strand
GTCCTTATCATCGGCGCTCTTGGAGATGCCAAGCTTTCACTTGCTAATGGCCTAAAAAGCATCCCTGCGTGTCAACAATATGCTAAAACACTTGCGGGAAAACATGCAGAAGGCGGTAGTCCTTGGGTCGCTCCGTGTTCTTAGGATGCACGAGGCTTTTGCTGGATCGTCGTATTGATTCCTTTACAGACTGTAACTACCTATCTCACGGTCGTGAGACGTGGTTGTGGCTGAAATTTTACCGCGATTTCGCTGGGAGCGGGTGCAATTTTCCAGATTAGCACCCGCTCCCGGCGAAATCCTGCGGTTGTCCTTATGAAAAAATTTTTATTATATATATATACACACACACACACATATATATTCATGTATAATTGATACGGCGTTTAATTTATATTTGACATTTCACAATTATTCAGGCAGGATGCGGAATTTGAAGTTGACAAAGAGATCGGAAAGGATCGGAACAAAACTCCCTTTCGAACTCTTTTCGTTTCTGGCGATTATAACAAATAGGACAATATGGCAGATAAAGTAATGTTTTACAAATATTCTTTGTTTTTATTAGGGTAGGGTATGTAGAGTAATATGGAACTCGGATTAATATAACACATGGCAATGTAGCACTATCATTTCACAATGAAAAATTTACAATTTTAAAGAAACCAATGTACATTAAATGAAAATACAGTATCTCCCTTTGCTCCTAAAAAAATTAAGAAAAGGTGATTTATGTAAGAAAAAATCGTGTCAAAACGCCAGGTGACACAAATACGAATTGGATTTTTCTAAAAGTATCTCAGTTTCATTAAAAATTATTTCTTAAAGTAATAACTAATGACTGCCACGTTTTCACTACAAATAATAAAAGATATCATTATGTTGTGATAAAAAAAGTTGATGACTGATTTGTTTTTCATTCCGAATTTTCTCATTATCATGCCTTCTCCATTGACCCTGTTATTATGATTTAAGACTAATTTGGACAGGTTTAACAAGTCAAATTGATCGAAAAACACTTTTAAAATGGTTGCTCCACCAACCTAGAGAATTTTTATTTGAATATTCTATTGAAATAAAAATTATTTCTATCAGGGTCCTCCTTGATTAGGAGGTTTCGAAGTTTTTTTAGGTTCCATGTCATGTATTTTTGAAATTTGATACAAACTACTTACTTTATATGCTGCCATTCTTTGAGGCTTCATCTGTATGTACTAAGAAAGTAGGCCAGCATACGTGCGCTGTAAGCCCTTTAGAAGTTTAAAAAAAGTTCCAGGAACATCGAATACATTTCCAGAATCATAAAATTGAAATCTATTTGAAAATCGCCCACATATCACGAATAAACTGCTACCGACTTCTTGTTCAAATTTAGTTGCAACCAGCACAATAGATAATGCTCTGGAGGTACATACAGGTGAAAAATGGGAAGTTTCGTGTTTTGTCTGTTGGCTGTTAAGTTTCATTGATATAGGTTGGGAAATGCGCCGGCAGTAAAAAAGGTAATATATGCATGATTTTTCTAGATAAGGATTTTCTGCAGTTGCTCCATTTTGTACTAAGCAGCGATTCGCTACCGCTAATCTTAATTTTGTTATATTCAAAGTGTAACTCACGCCTATGTGTGATGCCATTTTGTCGGCACAGATTTCAGCGACGTCTCTTCCCAGAACGCCGAAATAAAGTCCGTAAAACAAGCATAACATTGCGACGTCCATCCAAACCTGAGGTTTCGTGTCGAACACGAAATTAAGCCCAAAGAAGGCTGCAAGCATCACGAAATAGCCTATGATGCCAAAAGCGTAACTAAGTTTGTAGATAAAATAGAACCACTTGTACACTAATCTGAAAAAAATCTTTATTTATGAAATATAGCAAATGACATTACACTCAGAAAAAAGTTTGTCTTTAGTTAAAGAAATCGTTTCCTTAACATGAAAGGCGTAATTCGTATCTTTTGATTTCAAAAAATGATTGATTAATCATTTATTTCACTTTGGAGTTTATAAGGAAAAAATGATTTTTTTTACTTCTGGGAGACTGTTTACAAATTATAAATTGTCTAGAAGTAGTCGAAAAAGGAGTTTATTTCTTATAAATTGCAATTCATTTCCCAGACGTCTAATTAGGAATATTTTGCATCCCAGAGTTTTAAAAAATACTTATTTGACACTATTATGTTCATTAAAAAAGTTATTTCCTTTTTCCAAAGAAATCATTGTGTTAATCCACACTGTTCATTTGATTTTATGTGTGTTTTCAATATTAAAAATGAAGCGGTCATTCTTAAATATACAAGTAAGCAAAAAATAGTGTTTATTATATTATAAAGTGATTTGCTTATTTAATAAAAATTTACCCATGGCTCCAGACGATCTGAAGGTACCGCGGCCTGCCTGCTCCTTTGGCGACATTTTTCTATTGTTTGGCGCTGGACTCGGTATCAAAGCTGGACGGCTCTCAACCGGCGGCTTCTGCATTATGTTATAGGGGACATTTGAATGTAATATAGTGTATGAACTCTGTTGCGCCCTACCATGGAGGTTGAGTCGAAGGTACACACAGTGGCAGGAAATTCACTTTTTTTGTTTAAGAATGTCTACAGCCTTCAATTTTTGTCAGATTTTGAATTTTTTGTTTTGAATTTAGGTTCATCAAATTATAAAGAGCTTAAAGCTCCAAACTTTTGTCTCTTCTATTTGTTTATTAATCATTTTGTCACTTAAAGTAGGGGAAAACAGAAATTTTGAACATAAAAATTTGTTATACTTTAATAACTGATTATGTAAACTTGATATTGTCTTAAATGAATGTTTAAGAACTCATAGACTACAAATGATTTGTTCATTATTCCACTTATTTGTTATAAAAAATTATTATGAAAAAATTAGAAAATAGTTTCCAGAAACTCCCATTTCAATTCGTATTAGTAGAACTTTCTCCTCTAACGTTTAAAATTAACTAGCTTTTCAAGCAAATCATCACCCAGATAAACTATTTTAACCACAAGAATGAATCCTGCTATGCCAAAAAATAACCAAAGCAGTGGCGTGTGGCGTAAATTAAATATAGTATAAATTGAGAAAAAAAATGTAATGAAGTTAAGAAATTCGAACTTTGTTCTTTTTTTCTTCAAATTTTAAAAACATGAAACTTAGATTTTATGAAAAGCTATACTACTTCTTTGGAGCTGAACCCTTTTTAAAATCGGAAGAATTTTTTTTTTTGAAAAAAGTGATCACAAAAAAGTAGAATGCCACAAAAATGGATTAGCCCAAATAAAACAGACAGGATATATTCCTAATAGAAGTCCAAATTTAAAAAAATGGAAAATAATATAAGTCTAGGTTTGTTTGTGAAAATCGACATGTTATATTTCCAAACAAACCGACAAAATATGCGGCCAACATCGTGGTTTAATGATACGTAAGTACGGATAACAAACATTTAAAAAGGGGGCGGCGGTTCTGAACATAAATTTAAAGGACCGTATATTTTTTGTCAAGCACATAAACTATCGGATGTATGGAAGTCGGTTAGTAATAAATATTTCTTAGAAGACGCGTTGCGCGGTCTTGTAGCATTTCTAAATTTCGAAGTCGTTGAATTAGGTCGAAACAAAGCAAGATATTATACTAATTTTTTTCTTAGATTTGGTATCAGCAAAAACAACTCATCTAATTGAAAAAAGACAATTTCAAAAAGTGTAAATTCAGGAATATGTCGAGGAATAAACGATGTAAATATATCTATTTACAAAAACGGCTTTCAGAAATACTAAATATGGATGTGCGATCAGTAATTTTTTTCAACAGAAGGCGCTAGGCATTGGCCAGATAGCTTGAAAATTGAACGCTAATCATTTTGTTCAAAATAATAAATTCATTTAGTGAGATATTATTACTTTTTTACATTGTTATTATACTACAGTATTACATTATAACTTTGATTTAAGATCAGGCAAGACTTACTGGCTTCTTACCTTACCACCATTTTTTAACTCCCTCCGTCCATCTGAAGGGGATAAAAGGTAAAGGCTCATAGGAGGAAAATCCAAAAAAAATCAAACTGTTTAGGAATGAAAAAAAAACTTATCTCCCAGGTATGGACTTTATGAAGAATTGATTTGAATGAAAGTTATGTTCAATAAATCATCTAAATTCAAAAACTTAAAAACCTACAATTAATTTCGACGTTATGTCACTCGTCGTTTTTGACACGCCCCAGACTTTGATTATTGATTAAACAAGTAATTCCCAATTTAGAAAAAAATATAAATTTTATTTCAAAACACTGAATTATTGAATGCAATTGAAAACAAATTACTTCAATATAATAACTCAGTGATAAAAAATGTGTAGAATAAGTTGCAGCTTCAGGTCAAGGCGTCTTAAACGGAGAAGGTTTAACGTCCATTTAAATTATAATTCACATTTAAAAAAAAAACAAAAAGGACCCTACCGGCTAAGATAGGTGAATCAGCCTCAGTATCAATTCAAGTCCTTAATTACATAGGAAGGTTAAACCCTTGAATATATACACATACATCAATTCGCAGAAGCCTTTAATGTTTTTTGTCTAAAAAAAAATTTGGCTAAATCTTTTTGTCTTCTGTACCTAAATTGGCTGTGATATAACCTAAAAATAGAGAAGGAGAATATATTCGCTTAAATCGCAATATCGAAACACGGAATATCAATTAAGTCTTCAAATATTATAATAATAATATAATCTGTCTTTAAACTTTTTGAAACTTGAATATTTATTTTCCGATTTGTAATTTTTGACATGAAATTTTTTTTTAAATTCTTGACCGAGTAAGTCTGACAGATCGAAGAGGATAAATGTAACACGAGGTAATCAGTGTTTGCGTTATTTTATCCACCTTTAGTTTGTGAGCCATTTGAAAAAGTTAAACATATTGAAAAGTTAGTTGAAAATAATTGATGCGATTCCAGAGTTCTTGATGCATAAAAAGTATACTGGAGTCGGAATATAATGTTCTGCGAATTACGGCCTTAGTCAGCGGGATTTGAAGGGAGAGGAGGACATAATCGATTTGAGTTAAACAATGCTTAAAACCTTCCCTAAAGAGAGACTCGAGTGTAAATATACAGTAGAATCCTGTCATCAACACTCTCCTTATGGTCCAGCTCTCCTCCATGAGAGATTTAACGCACACATTATTGTGTCTCCTACTTACGGGGCATTATTCCTCAACTGCCCCAACTCAAAAAGTCATGTTTTTCGATTGTCTCTAAATTCTGGGAATATGTTCGCCTACCCAACAGTAGTTAATCCACAAACTTATAGACCAGGATTACCAACCCTCCCCAAGTGAGGGGTTGTTGAATTTTCAACCCCAATGCCTGCAGGGGTAGTTTCAAAGGCCTGTAACTTCCTTTCTAATTACGCGATTTAAAATTTTTATGAGGGTTTTGGAAAGTGCTTTTTACACACTTTCCTCCTATTTTATTATTTATAACAAAAAAAATTGTTTAAACAATTTTTTCAATAAATCAATTGTTTATTTAACTTTTTTCGCAATTTAGGCATCTACGATTTTTTTTTAAATAGTCTCAAAAGAAAGCTTGACTTTTTTACTATGAAAAATGTCTAATAAGAAAATGGACAAATTGAAATTCATTGAGTTACAGAGCCGGTTGTAGAGGGAGTCCTCGCGCCCGCACTCGGGCGTTATGCGGCAGCATACCGCGGAACAGTTTTCAAGTATGCCATTTTTTTGTATTACTCACATTGATCCAAAATTGCATGGAGTCATCGGAAAAAACTTGCATGCAACTACTCAATTGTTAATACAAATTTATGAATTACATTATTCTAAAAACACGGGTAATTTACTTGTTCTGTGATACAAACTATATCTTTTATACTGCTGCG
>NC_046661.1:17426946-17431676 GCF_010883055.1 Belonocnema kinseyi | reverse complement strand
TTTTCGTTTTGAAATAAATATTTTATTTTGGGAAAAGGCTAAGCTAGGAATACAATTGAAAAATAATGCATCTTTAGGGTATGTATTGTGGGTCATCCATTTTTTCTGGACTGAGCGGTACTTTTTTTGTTAGCAAGAAGATTGAATGACCAAGATAATTTACAATTTATGCAACTGTAGGTTCTCAAATAAGAATGTGCGCGCACGATGATGGCGTATTGACTCGCACGCGTGCGGATTGTCCCGCACGTCGCGCTATAGCCCGAGCGGTCATATTCTTATTATCCTGCACTGGTGCACTCCGATCTGCACTGAAGCAGGTCGGAATGAGAAGGAAGACGTAAGAAGGAGCGATTGGAGTGCTTTTGGAGTACACCAGTGCGCTATTAGTGAGTGCGTCGCGAGACGGCCATCATCATTAACATGATTCAAGATTCATTTCTGCAAATACTTCAACAAATTTCTAAACAGTAATGGCGAAGTTAGTATTAAAATTGATAAGTAATGTATTTTTAGGTTATGTCTTCTAAGTCATCTGTTTCCTCTGATTTAAGGCTTTTGTAACGATGTACAAAAAAATGGCCAAATGTTTGAAACACTCAAAACTTACCAAAGGCCGATGATAATTCGGTTTTGAAGTTTTAAAAATGCACTCTGGACATTTTCTAAGCCCCGAAAAGAGTTTCGCAATGGTTGTATGTCGGTAAAAGTCGCATCCATGTTGGCAGGAATTCTAAATTAGAATAAAAAATGCACCTTGTGTTTTTATTTTTGTCATTGTTAATTGACATGTCTTAATTTATCTCGGAATAAAAAGGTGTGGCAAGTGATAAAAGGATGCCGCTGTGCTCTCATTACCGGCGCTGACTTTTGACAAACTATTATCTAAGTCCTTATTCGCAAAGATCTTGCGCAACATATTCAAATGAGATTTTTCTCTCTGGTAATAGCTAATCTTTGTGAGGTTTCCGAGTCTGGCTTTCGGAAAGTGTTTTAGATTCTGGGAATTCGAGTAATATTAGTCTTCTATGAAGTGAGAATAGGCTGTACAATACTTACCTTATTTCTTGGATTCTACGTATTGCGCCATTTCCATATGTATTTTGCAAGTCATAACGCAAATAATTCAATAAATGATTTTTGTTTAATTGAAAAATTATTACCGATTATTATCCGCGAGATCACAGCAGCACCCTTTTACCTCTTTCAAAATTTTCCCTATTCCGAGATAAAGTAAGACTTGTCAATAAACAATTACAAAAAGAAAAACACAAGTTGCACTTTTTATTCCAATTTAAAATTCCCGCCAAGCGTGATGCGACTTTTACCGATAGTGCATTTTTGGTAGTACTATCAAGTATGGCTACCCTATCAGCGCCAACAGCTGTTAGTTGAATTCCTGCATCATTCACGTCGATGTTTCACCACTTTACTCTCATTTTTTATAAGTTACTGGGCGTTTTTAGAAAAACCAGATAGTAAGCGCACATACCACCATAGCGAAATACTTTCCAACAGTCTTAATTGAGAAAAGACGGACGAACCAGATAAGAATGTGCGCGCACGATGATGGCGTATTGATTCGCACGCGTGCGAATTGTCCCGCACGCCGCGCTATCCCCCGAGCGGTCAAATTCTTATTATCCTGCACTGGTGCACTCCGATCTGCACTGAAGCAGGTCGGAATGAGAAGGAAGACGTAAGAAGGAGCGATCGGAGTGCTTTTGGAGTACACCAGTGCGCTATTAGTGAGTGCGTCGCGAGACGGCCATCATCATTAACATGATTCAAGATTCATTTCTGCAAATACTTCAACAAATTTCTAAACAGTAATTCTAAAATTTATGCAATTAAAATTACAAATTGCAGTTAAGAAAAATAAGTGAGTCAAAATTATAATTTTACTGAAAACGTCATTTAAGAAAAAAATCATTAAAATATTGAAAGTTAGAAACATTTTTGGGAAAATTTTCAAATTTTGCACAGTGCATTTTTGGTAGTACTATCAAGTATGGCTACCCTATCAGCGCCAACAGCTGTTAGTTGAATTCCTGCATCATTCACGTCGATGTTACACCACTTTACTCTCATTTTTTATAAGTTACTGGGCGTTTTTAGAAAAACCAGATAGTAAGCGCAC
This sequence comes from Belonocnema kinseyi, assembly GCF_010883055.1. NCBI lineage: Eukaryota > Metazoa > Arthropoda > Insecta > Hymenoptera > Cynipidae > Belonocnema > Belonocnema kinseyi. Next base: position 17,429,536 of record NC_046661.1, on the reverse strand, counting down.
ATACCACCATAGCGAAATACTTTCCAACAGTCTTAATTGAGAAAAGACGGACGAACTAGACGACATAACCTAAAAATGCACGATTTGTCAATTTTATTACAAAATTAACCCATTTTCGTCATAAGATATTTATTCTCTTCCCCCCAAAAAAGAAAGACATAGCTATTAAATACTTTTTTCTAACTATATTTACCAACTTGGCCTTTTCATTGCCAAAATATATTCATTTAAACCGGTAAATAAAGAAAAAATATACAATTACATACATTGTAAATAAAAAAAAATCCAACGGCATTCGTTGGTAAACAGTTTTTTCCTGAGATGCAACGAAACAAGATGTGAAAATATTGATTTTTCACGAAATGGCGGACTTTTGAAGTCAAAAGTCAATTTCTTGCTGAAAAAAGCGCTCCTCTTTTGACCATAAAAAAATAACAAAAAGAAACGATCTTTCAATCCCACTAGCTTTATATCTTGAATAACTAATAAAAATTTGAAAGCAATCGGCAAAGTCGTTCTTGAGATATCTTACTCACCGACTTTGAAAACCTTGTTTCGAGAAAAACGCGTTTAAATTCAAAAAGTTGAAATGGCATATCTCCGTAAATAATGCTCCAAAATGTATGCAATTTTGAGAGAATACTTTTGAAACGTTATAATTATAGAAAATGTAATTAAAAAATCAATGTTTCAAAACCCAAAAATGTAGGGACCCCTACAGAAATTAACACAAATACATCCACTATTATCGGCGAGAAAATTCGAGTCCTCTGGCTTTGACGTTGAATAAGTATGTGAAGAAAAAATGGTAGGTTACTGAAAAACGGCACCATGCTGGGCTCTCGCACTTGCTTTCCTATATAAAAAACTGACTTCAAATATCGCAATTTGTACAAAGACAACAAGAAGCACATACTTCCTTCAAATTGTAAACTATTACAGATAGTTCAACTAACTACTTGCAATTTAAATCACTTCATTATCTTCATTAGAACTGAGAATAGTGCGCTCGCATATTTATTCACAAAAAACGAACAATTATTTATATTTTGCAAATTTTTCGACGGCAATCTGTTCAGAAATGTTTAATGTACAACCATGAATTTTTTCAAATTTTTTCTATTATTTTTTCAATAAAAAACTATACTTCAAAGTTCACTGCTTTTAAAAGATATCAAATTTCCTCACTTTTCATCGTATTTTCAAATCTGTAAACTACAAATAATTTTTAGAATATTACTTTTCGGCTCATTAACGTACAACATTTGCACCTTTAAAATGATACCTTTTTCATTAACCTACCATTTTTTCTTCACATACTTATTCAACGACAAAGCCAGAGAACTCGAATTTTCTCGCCGATAGTAGTACATCAAACGTATGCACGGCTCGGTGCTCACGCTCGAGACCCCTTCACTTTAAATGGTATATGTCCGTAAATAATGCTCGGATCTTTATGAAATTTTTAGAAAATGCTTTTGAAATGTTATGCTTTTAGAGAATGTAATTAAAAAATCGATTGATCAAAAACCAAAAAGGTAGGCACCCCCTTAAGAGTGGAAGTAAAGAAGGCTTTCGTAAAATGTTTACAAAATTTTCTTATTTCTAGGTTTTTAAGAAACTTCTTTATACGACCGGATATTTTCAATAGAGAATAAATAACAAAGGGGAAAGACAGGAAACAAGTAGAAGATTGAAGTTAACTTTTTTAATTTGTTGGAAATTCAGCAATTTTGTCATAAATACATTCTTTTGTGTTGAAAATTCATACAGGGTTATGCATTTTGTGGTTTCAAAATTGTAGTGCTGCCATCTGTCGTTGTGCAAACATATCTGTGATTCCACGCGGCATTTCATTAGTTTTCCGTCTGATGTTTACGACAATGAGTCGTTGAACCACCGAACAACGCGTTAAAATTGTTAAAACTTATTTAAAAAGTCGTGAGTCTAACGTGGCCACTTTTCGCGCTTTAAGGGCAGATTATGGTGTTCATAATCGCCCTACGGCGCAAGCGATCGGTAAGATAGTAAAAAAATTTGAAGCGACTGGGAACGTCACGGATGTGCGAGGGCCTGTCCACCATCGTAATGAACGCTCTAGGGAAAATATCGCTGCTTTTAGTGAAAGTGTGGCTCAAAACCCGAATGTTTCACTTTCTAGGCGTTCCCAGCGATTGGGCCTCTCTTACGGCTCATTATGGCGAATTTTGCACCAATATTTACACCTACACTCATATAAAGTCTGTGTTCTCTATAGGGCCACTCTCATAGGGCCGGTCCTCCTAATCCATAAGTAGCACTACCCCCACCCTGTTATAGCTGAGATTCATCCATACCCTTCCCAATAGGATGATGCTATAAGCCCGCGTTGTCAGCCTCATAGAGAACACGGATTGTAGTTGAAAGTGAAACTACTTTGGGAAACATTCTTTTTTTTTGTTTTAACGATATTTATTTATATTTCTTTTTATATTTTATTATATTTATACATTAATTTATTTCAATTAATTTTCAATTTAATAATTTTTTTAAATTTTATTAAATTATTAATAAATAATATGTTATCATTTATTATATGTATTTATTTTAA
>NC_046661.1:17388559-17426846 GCF_010883055.1 Belonocnema kinseyi | reverse complement strand
GAAAAACCTTGAGGATATGGAGCGAATCAAGAACCGCCTGCTGCATTTTTCCCGCAAGAGTTTTAGCATACTGTTGACACGCAGGGATGCTTTTTACGCTATTAACCAGTGAAAGCTTGGCACCTCCAAGAGCGCTGATGATAAGGACAATTAGTTTAATAGAATATTCCAGGTACAATCGTGGCAACGCCCTTATAAGATTTCTATAACTCTCTTTCTTTTCATTCTTCTGGGCTATGATGTTTTTGCCACCTGGTGCCGAAAATTCGATAACGAATATGGTTCGCTTCTCGCAGTCAAGAAGAACCATGTCAGGCCTCGGGTGTGCAACAGAAACGATTGTCGAGAATATAAAGTTCCAGTATATGCGGCACTTCTCATTCTCGACAATTGACTTAATTTCCCTAGGAGAACTTACAGGAGCGATATTGAGGTTAATGCCGTAACAGTCACAGAGATGATAATAAAGCACTCTTAGTGCCGCATTGTGCCTTTGGATGTAGGTCGCTCCCCCATACTACCGCGACGGCAAGCATGTTCGTTGCAGATACTTTTTTCACCGCTGACAGGTCGGAAGACCAAATCTGCCAGATGAGATGTTTGTATCAGCTTCGAAGAATAACTTTTGCAGATTTTACATTCTGAATACGGCTCTGTGGCACGCCCAGGTATGTATGAGTCTCCCCAGCGCCAAGGTGTCGAATAGCGCTTCTATCGACGATCTCATGGTCATCAGGGATGCCAGTAAGTTTTCCTCGCTTCAAATAAACCTTGGCGCATTTGTCTGGCCCAAATTCCATTCCTATTTCTTTAGTATATCGTTCGACAATCCCCAAAGCTAGATGCAGTTGTTCTTTATTTTTAGCATAGATCTGAAGATCGTCCATGCAAAATACATGAGTGACCTTATACTTCTGATCTGCAGGTTTGCCGCAAAAGTACCCGACGGAATGGCGAAGTGCTAGAGATAGTGGTTATAATGTTAGGCAAAAGAGGAGTGGGCTCATGGTGTCGTCATGAAAGAAACCTCTGTAAAAGGTGACCTTGTTAGTTGTCACACGATTTTTTCCAGATGAGATAGTAAATCTGGTTTAACAAAGCGGCATGAATCTCTTTATGCACCTCACGATTTTCGGATGAACCTTTAAGCTTTACAAAAGACAGATGATAACGCTATTGGAGGTTGAATGAAAAGCTTTCCGGTAATCAATCCAGGCCATAAATAGGTCACGTTGGTAGGATGATGCATCTTTGCTGACACATCTATCGGTGAGCCGGTTCTTCCGACATCCTGCTACGCCTTTCCTTGAACCGCGTTATTCAGACAAGTGATCAGTGCGTTCAGACAATTGATTGGCCTGTAATTCTTTGGGTCAGCCAAGTTGCCTATTTTCGGCAAGAATTTTGTGGCCCTTCCACAAACCACTCAGGAATTGGCTCTTCCGACTTTATATATAAGGTGAAAATACGGACCAAATGATGACAGGTTGAAGAAAACTTCTTCCAGCTTTGACCTTGCGGGAAAATTCCTGCCAGATGTGTTGTAGGGAATCAAACACTGAATGCGGGACGCGTACTGCTTTGCCCAGCCTATCTTTATGGCGAGTTGATGCATCAACTCGCCATAAAGAACTGTGTGATGCCCTAGTAACACCAGATGAAAAATGCCCACCCATAACTCTCGAGGAGGTGAAAAAAGTATTAAGAGGGGTAAAGAACTATTCCGCTCCGGGACCAGATGGTATCAAGACCTTCTGGTGGAAGAAGTTTTCTTCAATCTGTCATCATTTGGCCCGTATTTTCACCTTATATATAAAGTCGGAAGAGCCAATTCCTGAGTGGTTGGTGAAAGGGCCACAAAACTCCTGCCGAAAATAGGCAACTTATCTGATCCAAAGAATCACTGGCCAATCAATTGTCTGAACACACTGATCACTTGTCTGAATAACGCGGTTCAAGGAAAGGCGTAGCAGCATTTCCGGACAACCTGCTCATAGATAGATGTGTCAGCTAAGATGCATCATCCTACCAGCGTGACCTATTTATGGCATGGATTGATTAATGGAAAGCTTTTCATTCGACCTCCAATAGAATTATCATCTGTCTTTTGGTAAGCTTAAAGGTTCAGCCGAAAATCGTGAGGTGCATAGGGAGATTCATGCCGCTTTGTTAAACCAGATTTACTATCTCATCTGGAAAAAATCGTGTGACAACTAAGAAGGTCACCTTTCACAGAGGTTTCTTTCATGATGACACCATGAGCCCACTCCTCTTTTGCCTCACATTATAAACACTATCTCTAGCACTTCCCCTTTCCGTCGGGTACTTTTACGGCAAACCTGCAGATCGTAAGCATAAAGTCACTCATGTATTTTACATGGACGATCTTCAGATCTATGCTAAACATAAAGAACAACTGCATCTAGCTTTGGTGATTGTCGAACGATATACTAAAGAAATAGGAATGGAATTTGGGCCAGACAAATGCGTCAAGGTTTATTTGAAGCGAGGAAAACTTACTGGCATCCCTGACGACGCTGAGATCGTCGATAGAAGCGCTATACGACACCTTTGCGCTGGGGAGACTCATACATACCTGGGCGTGCCACAGAGCCGTATTCAGAATGTGAAATCTACAAAAGTTATTCTTCGAAGCTGATACAAACGTCTCATCTGGCAGATTTGGTCTGCCGACCTGTCGGCGGGGAACAAAGTATCTGCAACGAACATGCTTTCCGTCCCGGTAGTATGCGGGAACGACCTACATCCAAAGGCACAATGCGGGACTGCGAGTGCTTTATTACTATCTCTGTCACTCTCACGGCATTAACCTTAATATCGCTGCTCTGAATGCTCCTAGGGAAATTAAGTCAATTGTCGAGAAATGGAAGTGCCGCATATACTGGAACTTTATATTCTCGACAATCGTTTCTGTTGCACACTCGAGACCTGACATGGTTCTTCTTGACTGCGAGAGGCGAACCATGTTCGTTATCGAATTTTCGGCACCAGGTGACGGAAACATCATAGCCAAGGAGTATGTAAAGAAAAAGAGGTATAGAGACTTTATAAGGGAGTTGCGACGATTGTACCTGGGTTATTCTGTTAAACTAATCGTCCTTATCATCGGCACTCTTGGAGGTGCCAAGCGCTACTTATGGATTAGGAGGTCCGGCCCTATGAGAGTGGCCCTATGGAGAACGCGGACAGTATAAGTTGTTGTATTTCCAAAAAAACATGAAACAGATTAATTTTCAAACAGTTGTGATTATCAATTAAAAAGATGCAAATTCCACGTAAATATACAGGGTTATCCATTTCGTAGTTTGAAAACTAACCATTCATAAAACACGTATACAATGAAATTTTTCACGAATTATTTTTAAATTATAAAGTTCTCACCTTGACGTTATGTGTTAAACACTATATCATTCAAATAGGCGCCTCGAGATTTTTTGCAACAATTGATCTCAGCTAACACTTGACGAATGTTATCTTTCAAGATCTCTAAATTTCGAGGATTACTCGTATAAAAACGGTTATTTACGTACATATTATCACAAAAAATGTCTAATAGCATCAAATCGCATGATGTCGACCAATTGACATCGCAAAAACGTGAAATTACTCGTCCTGGAAATTTCTCGCGCAATAAAGCCAAAATCGGCCGTGTTATGTGGCTTGTGGTGCCGTCTTGTTGAAACTACATATCGTCCAAGTCAAAATTTTGAATTGTAGGCCAAAAAAATTTAGTTATCGTAAGACCATGGAGATTTACATTGTCAGTGACCGTTCTTCCAGCGTCGTTTTATCAAAATACGGCCCGATGACGCCTCCAGACCATATTATGCACCACACAGTGACTTTTTCTGGGTAAAACGGCCTCTCTTCAATAATTTGAGACTTTTTAGAACCCCAAATGGGGCAGTTATGCTTATTTCCGTAGCCACCGTGTGAGAAATGGGCCTCGTCGCTGAAGAAATTTTTTTTAGAAAAATCGTTGCTAGCCTGTTGCTGCAGCACCCATTCGGCATATCTTCTTTGTTGTGAATGAATAGCAGGCTTCAATTTTTGTGTCAGCTGGACTTTATATGAGTGTAGGTGTAAATCTTGGAGCAAAATTCGCCATAATGAGGCGTAAGAGAGGCCTAATCGCTGGGAAAGTCTAGAAAGTGAAACATTTGGGTCTTGAGCCACACTTCACTAACAGCAGCAATATTTTCCCTAGAGCGTTCATTACGATGGAGGACAGGCCCTTGCACATCCCTGACGTTCCCAGACGCTTCAAATTTTTTTACTATCTTCCCGATAGCTTGCGCCGTAGGGCGATTATGAACACCATAATCTCCCCTTAAAGCGCGAAAAGTGGCTACGTTAGACTCACGACTTTTTTAATAAGTTTTAACAATTTTAACGCGTTGTTCGGTAGTTCAACGACTCATTGTCGTAAATATCACACGGGAAACTAATGAAATGCCGCGTGGAATCACATATATGTTTGCACAACGACAGATGGCAGCACTACAATTTTGAAACCACAAAATGCATAACCCTATATGAATTTTCAACCCAAAAGAATGTATTTATGACAAAATTGCTGAATTTCCAACAAATTAAAAAAGTTAACTTCAATCTTCTACTTGTTTCCTGTGTTTTCCCTTTTTTATTTATTCTCTATTGAAAATATCAGGTCGTATAAAGATGTTTCTTAAAAACCTAGAAATAAGAAAATTTTATAAACATTTTACGAAAGCCTTCTTTACTTCCACTCTTAAGGGGGTGCCTACCTTTTTGGGTTTTGATCAATCGATTTTTTAATTACATTCTCTAAAAGTATAACATTTCAAAAGCATTCTCTAAAAATTTCATAAAGATCTGAGCATTATTTACGGACATATACCATTTAAAGTGAAGGGGTTTCGAGCGTGAGCACCGAGCCGTGCATACGTTTGATATACTAGTTGATGTATTTGTGTTAATTTCTGTAGGGGTCCCTACATTTTTGGGTTTTGAAACATTGATTTTTTAATTACATTTTCTATAATTATAACGTCGGTGAGTAAGATATCTCAAGAACGGCTTTGCCGATTACTTTCAAATTTGTAAGAGTTATTCCAGATATAAATCTAGTGGGATTGAAAGATCATTTATTTTTGTTATTTTTTTATGGTCAAAACAGGAACGCTTTTTTCAGCGAAAAATTTACTTTTGACTTCAAAAGTCCGCCATTTCGTCAAAAATCGACGTTTTTACATCTTGTTTCGTTGAATCTCAGAAAAAAACTGTTTACCAACGAATGCTGTTGGATTTTTTTTCAAATGAGCCAGGCTTGAGCATTTTTACTCGCCGCAAAACGCTTTTTTTTATCACTCGTAGATTGGCTATAACGCGCTTATTTATGACTCTTCTATCACGAAAAAGTTATCATAGCTTCTTGAAATATGTGGTAGTCGATTCTCCAACGCATATTTTTTCCCAGACGCGGTTATCTTCAGACTGTAATTTATCGGGCAAGTATTCTGATATCAGAGAAAAGTATACGTTGTAAAAAAAGTGATGAAAACGGGTAACAAGAGGTGGTTTAAATGACTTTGATCAACAGATGGAGTAACTGGGAAACTAAACGCAGTAAATACACAGAAAACGCATTTCTGTAACCTATACAATTTTTAAGAATTGAAACAAAACAACATTACTATTTTTTTCTTAAACGCAATATAAGAGGACTAGTAGGATTAGGTGACAAATAGAATATTTACATGATGTGTCGTTTAATATTAGTTTCCCCTTTTGCGGGCTATCATGAGTATTTTTTGCAATAAAAGACTAAGTGACAAAAAAATGCAATTCTTCTATAAAAACTATATTGAATGACTAATAAGATCTACAAATGATGCAATCTTAAGTTATGTCCTCCTTTCTATAAAAAACTTATTATTTCATGATAGAAAAAGAATGAACAGCCAGTACATTATTACTGATAAGGTATTTTCAGGTTACGTCACTTATTCTAGTTTTGAAATAACTATTTTATTATGAAAAAAGGCTAAGCTAGGGATGCAATTAAAAATGAATGCATCTTTAAGTTATGTGTTTTGTGGGGTTTCCGTATTTTTCGACTTTGCTGTATTTTTTTTGTTAGAAAGTAGATTGAATAACCGAGGTCATTTACAATGTATGCAATTGTACATTTTTTCTTTATTTACCGGTTTAAATGAATATATTTTGGTGATGAAAAGGCTAAGTTTGTAAATATAGTTAGATAAAAGTATTTAATAGCTATGTCTTTCTTTTTTGATGGGGAGAAAATAAATATCTTATGATGAAAATGGGTTAATTTTGTAATAAAATTGACAAATCGTGCATTTTTAGGTTATGTCGTCTAGGTCGTCCGTCTTTTCTCAATTAAGACTGTTGGAAAGTATTTCGCTATGGTGGTATGTGCGCTTACTATCTGGTTTTTCTAAAAACGCCCAGTAACTTATAAAAAATGAGAGTAACGTGGTGTAACATCGGCGTGAATGATGCAGGAATTCAACTAACAGCTGTTGGCGCTGATAGGGTAACCATACTTGATAGTACTACCAAAAATGCACTGTCGGTAAAAGTCGCATCCCGCTTGGCAGTTCTGTTACTCATACGGATTTAAGAAAAATCTATTTCATATTCTGTATAGTGACAATTAGAAGTTTTTAAATTCTCCCGAACGAAAACATGAAACCCTGTAATTCGATTATTTTCTTGATTTTTCACGTAATTTTTCTTTACTTTATATCAACATTTCTTTTTGCTGAAACTCCCTTCTCAAAATTTAACAGGTTTTTTGAAGAGTGCAGAAAAATTCAACACTTGCCTTTGATTGCTTCATCTTCAAGTATTCAAGAAGATTTTAGAAAAAGATACAAAGTATGGAGAATGATGTAAAAATTACGTACCTCAAAACTACTAGAAATCGATGCCCTGGTGGAAATGCGCGCGGATTTGCTTTTATAAAGTACGGATAAACCATTCGTAGAAATTCATTGAATGTTTCCAAGTCCATTCTAATGTATGTATTTGCGACGTCAATTGGCTGCCTAGATCATGCGACTTGACGCCGTTAGACTTTTTTTTGTGGGGCTACGTAAAAGACCGTGTTTATGCGAGTAATCCTCGAAATTTAGAGAACTTGAAAGCTAATATTCGTCAAGTGTTAGCTGAGATACCGCCTGAAATGTGCAAAAATGTGGTTGAAAATGACCTCAAAAAGATCAATTGTTGCGGAAAATCCCGAGGCGGCTATTTGAATGATACAGTGTTTAATACATAATGTCAAGGTGAGAACTTTATAATTAAAAAAAAAAAATTCGTGAAAAATTTGATTTTATATGTGCTTTATGAATGGTTAGTTTTGAAGATACGAAATAAATGACCCTGTTATATTTTTTAAACGAGTTAAGTGATATACATTATAATCCTGAGAAAATATGGAATTTATTAGTTCGTTATAAAATTACTGATAAAAACAATAATCCTTAACTCTTAATATTTATGAAATTTCCTTTTCCTTATTGCATTGCATTTTTGTATCTTTTTTTATTATTATGTGGATCATTCTGCCCCCGTGGGTCTTGATTACTTATATAATTAGCTTTTGATAATGGCGGAATATTTTTTGAGTAACGTGTAAAACCACTGGATTTCATCATTTTCGGGAGGAATTTTAAATTTCAAAGATGCTTAAAATCTGAAAGATCCAGTGCCACGATCAGCACATGCTACACTTTCATTTCCGTATGCAATCATACTAGTTGAAAATAAGATCCAACCTCAAAATGGTATTACCCTATTTTACTCTATAAATACCAGAATTATACATTTTTTAGAAAATTAAATTCGACTCTTTTTTTGAACAAATCTGCATTCGGAATGCAAAATTGGCTAATTTCAAATGTTTTTTTGTAAAACGCCTTTTCATATTAAGCCAATCATAACAAACACGGTTTTACAGAAGAATATTTAAATTATCTAATTATTTACTCCGAATGCACATTTTATTTAAAAAGAAGTAGAGCCTAATTATCTAAAACAGGCATGATTCTGGTATTTATTGGGGAAAATGAAGCAATTCAATTTTAAGGTGGGGTCCTGTTTCCACACCCTTAAACATAGTGTTTTTTGTTTAAAATAAAAATAATATATTTGCAGTCAAAAATTTTAACATAATATTTAATTGGTACTTTATTTTAAATTTTCTTTGAAATCTGTATTGAACTTTTCGGCGAAGCCCCTACTAATTGTACACGAATTTTACATCTTTTCAGAAACATACTGATTTATTACTAAAAATACCTATTACCGGTCTAAAGTGCAGAAATAACCTAAAATTCACAGAAAGTTGCGAATTTTCTTCAAAATGTATTCTTTTTATTTTTCTGTAAAATAAATGATTTCCTGTGAAAAACGTTAATATAACTTGAAAATTTTCAAAAATTGTTGAGAAATTATGAACCTTTGACATCTAATGATATTTTTTATAAACGTCAATTTTGGATCAAAACGGTAACAAACGGGCACAAACGTAAATTGTTCCAAAATGTTAAATCTTTCAAATATAATAATATTTAAATGAAAATACGCGTCTTTGGTGCCAAACATAAACATAACCCAAAAACTTTGAAAATTAGGACTCTTGAGGATGACTTTTATTTTAAAATACTAATTTCTGGCGAATTTAAAGTCTTCTTCGAAACTGGATGATTCTATATTAGGATTATCTTATTATATATACTAGTTATCAGGGGAAATCAATAACATAAAACATGTATAATATTTCGAATGATTCATTGGACGATTTAAAAGTCTTAACTTGAGAGCACAAGAGTATTATTCACCACAAATGTTTCTCAATTTGCATTAATTTTTATATATTTTTTCTTATTAAAAGGGATGGTTTGTAGATTTTGTTTTCCAACTTTCAAATTTACGATATGAAGCGATTTCAAATAATGAATAGCCAATTTGGATTTTAACAACATTTGGAAGGAAATTTGCTAAAACTGGATTAGAGGCTCATCTTGAAATAATTTGTATTTTGGTAGTAGGAATTTTCACGTTGGATTTATAAATAATTATATTTGGAACCTATGTAAATCAAAATTTTCACAGCTTGAACATTTAATATAACAAAATAGCAACTACATAATTAGCAATATAAAATAAAAGAATTCGTATGAAAAAGTAAGGCCAGTTTTGGAATATACCTTTTTGACAATTAAACCGAGTGGAGGGAAAATGATTGCGATCGACGTTCCATTTACTCTAAACAATCTAGACCTGTACTTACATCGTGATCCAACATTCCATTTTTCTATATTATTTAAATAATTAATAATATTGACAATTATAATGTATGCATATACATACATACACACACAAACACGCACATATATATAAATATATATATATATTATTTATTTAAATACAGCTTCTTATTCGCTGCAACCCAAACCCACGTCGCTAAGAACAAAACATTAAATATGCGGCTTCGGTAAATGGCAACATCGCAAAATCCTGCAGACCGAGCGAGGGACCGTCACGTTAGCTGTAGGAGAGCGGCGGGTAATGTGGCGCGATGGTTAATGTGGCGCACCCTTATTTACAGAAATTGATTGATTTTTAGCGAGAGGTGTTTACTGTACTGTATTTTTTATGTGTACTGTTTTGCATAGTGAAAGAATTGATTCAATAAAGCTAATCCCTCAATTCTTATTATGAAAAGTTATTTTTGGGTGTTATGTGTGTATTTTTAAAGTCACCAAAAAGCAGTGAAAAAGTACAATATTCGAATAATAATTTCTGTAACTCCTTTCGAATGTTCTGATCGTTTTACTGTTTCAATTTAAAGTAAAGGTAATTGATTCTTGCGCAGAAACATTTTTTTCATACACGATGCACGTGCGACTAATGTGGCGCATCCGGTATTGAAACCGTCGGGTAACCTTACGTACCGCGAGTTTCGTTGATTTCTGCCAATGACTGAGAGCTGCAAAGGAATGTGCCCAGTGGAAGAACAGATAAAAGCAACAAAAGGTAAGATATTTTCTTCAGGCTTATGCTGAATAATTATTAAACGAATAGATTCGTATACTAGCAACTTTTGAATATTCTAGTTTTACTTTCTTCACATTGGTAATCGCGTTTCAAATTCCCTTCCCTGGTTTTTAAGTCAGGTTCGTTGTGAGATGTCAGACGAATGTAAATATTTAATTATCAATTAAATAATTATTTTTAATACATCTACGCATATTCTTCCTAGTATTAGAAGTCTATTATGTGAACTACATTTAGGAATTCCAATAATATTGTAGAATGATTAGCTCTGTTAAAGTTTCGCCGCCTGTTTTGAGGTTATATTCATTTTGATAAGCCTCATAAATAAAACATGTGAATTTGTAACTTTTGTTTTAGATGGTTCTTACTGAACGAAAAACTAAAAATAGGCAATGGTCACCTCAAGATTTGCCCTTTGCCATCAACAAGGTCAAAATGGGGCGTTTAACTCGTTTTATTGCCAAACGCTACAATATACCTGAAAGCACTCTCAGAAGAAGAATGAAAAATAGTAAAATGACTCCATCTCGAGCTGGAAGGAAAAGCTGCTTTACTCCAGAACAAGAAAAAACTCTTGGCGGAATATGTCATAAAATTAAGTGAAAAGTTTCATGGTCTGACTTTCGTCAAGTTCCGGCAAGTAGCATTTGAACTTGCTGTAAAATTGAAGATCAAGTACAAATTCAATAAAGCTTTCAAACTTCAAGTGATTAATACTATAACAGAGTAAAATAAAAATAGGACAACAGAAAATACGACAATAAATGTAATTAATTACAAGTTGTATCCAATTGTATTCTAAATTTATTAATCTCTTCCCGGAACCAGGAAATAATCTAGCCCAAAAAGGCAAGAAGAGTGTAGGCTCCATAACATCTTGGGAACGACGCAAAACGACCACCGTAGTATGTTGTATGAGTGCAAGTGGCACATATATCCCTCCTATGTTCATTTTTGCTCGAGGTAAACACTGCAGTCTTTTAGGAAAAGAAGCACCACCTGGGTCCATTACAGAATGTACAAAAAACCGGTAAAACAAATTTTCTATCCGATAAATGTACTTCATATTAATGTATAAATTACATTTAATTACGAAACTAATTAAAAAGTTTGTGAAATATAAGAACTTCAATGTTTATATACAATTTACATAAAGGAATTCTAAATTTTGGCAGTTTCACTTGGAAAAATTCGGGTTTTCATTCGAAATAGATTGAGAAAGAATCATAACACTGTATGTGAAGATTCACTACCTAAAGTAGTCCAATATCTAGTCCAATAGCTTAAAAAGTTTCCAGTGCAAAAAAATTTTTTATGCGCAAGGGCCAACATTTTTAATTTGTTAAAAAAATTAAAATTGTTATATTTCATCAAATAGTATTAAATATTGTTTGTTTTAAGGAATAGCTGAAGTTATTCTGGCGATTGAAGGAAATTATCATTTGAAAAAACTCAAATTTTAATATTTTGTCACAAGAATTGTTTATAACAATGGCTTTTATAAACTTTTCAGTTAGTTTTTTTATTAAATGTCATTCCTAACTTAATTTAAAGCACTTTTAGCACCAATAATTTGTTTACCGATAATAAGACTATTTATCAATTTATAAAGTGATTTGATGAAACAAATCAATCCTTTCTTCGACCGTTGATATTTATTGATTTCAAATCGTATATTTCAATTATTTATGTCTTACGGTCCAATCGTAAATCAAAAATAAATTATGAGTCAAAAAAACATTTTCCTCGAAACTCAGATATTTATTTAATAGAAAAAACTCCTTTTAATCATGCTTACGTTTCGGTACACATGCGTACCTTTTTCAATGGTTCTTAACCTGAGTTGATGATGGTTCAAAATAGTCAAACAGATTAAATTTCAGTAAAAAAAAAACATTTAAATCAATTGTTTCAAAAAATTAAAATTTAGTCATTCAGAAGTCTTAAAAATACGGAGACTTCAATCGATTAGACTACATTTTTACAAAATATAGTGAGAGAAAACCAAATTAGCGTAGGTTAGGACGGACGAACAGAAATTGATTGATCAATTTCAGTTTCTTTGAGACTTCTAAATGACTAAATTTTAATTTTTTTAAACAATTGATTTAAATGTTTTTTTTTTGACTGAAATTTGATCTGTTTGATTATTTTAAACCATCATCAACTCCGGTTAAGAACCTTTGAAAAAGGTACGCATGTGTACCGAAACGTAAGGAGGATTAAAAGGAGTTTTTTCTATTTTTGATTTACGATTGGACCATAAGACTTAAATAATTGAAATCTACGATTTGAAATCAATATTGATCAATTTTTTTAATAAAATTTGTTCATAACAAATAAGTGGAATAATAAACAAATAACTTGTGATCACATTAGTCTCTAAACATTCATTCAAGATAATTGAATGTTCTCCTGATCAGTTATTAATGCGTAAAAAATTGTTATGTATACAATTTCTGTTTTTGCATACTTTGAGTGGAAAAATTATTAATAAATAAATAAAGGAGGAAAAAGTCCGCATTGTCAAGCTCTTTAGAATTTAATGAACTTTAATTTAAAACAAAAAATTCAAAATCGGACGAAAATAAAGGTTCTGGACGGTTTTGAACGAAAAAAGTGTATTTCTTCCCACCGTGCGTCATGAGTACGGTACGTTTGTTTATAGAGTTTAATAGTTTATAGTACGTGTATTTTAAAAATGAGGTTTGCAATAATATAATTAACTATTTAATTCAAAATCCCCTTTAAATTAAAATTTTATTAATAGTTACTCTTATTTTTTATTTGAAAACAGCATCAATTTTTTAATTATTTTTTCTTTTTCTTAAAGCAATTCAATGCAAAAGTCAGACAAACTTATCATGACGCCATCCGTTGGATTAGTTTGACCGACATTTCTCCTCTATAACGTAAGAGAACTACTACTACATACACATACACGTTGGAGGCTGGGAGCTGCTAGGAATGAACGAATTGATATGGGGCATTATTCCCGAACTGCCTTAACTTTAAAAGTCATGTCTTGCGATTGCCTTCAAATTTTCAGAGTTTGTTTGCTTATATGATTGTTGTATACTTACCAATTTATATATTTTTACTACCATCCCTCCTTCAACTACAGGGGGTGAAATTTGCATCCCCCGGGCAAAGCGGGTATTTTCACATAGTCGTAACTTCCTTTCCATAAGTGAGAATTGAAGTTCTTATGATTGATTCCCAAAGGGGGTTTTATGCTCTTTCATTCTGCGAAATCTATTGTTTTTAATTTTTATAAACAAATTGCCATTTAAAATGTTTATTTAAGATTTTCTACTCTTCGGGCAGTTTTTATTTTTTAAAAGTATTTTTAAACGAAAGCTTGACTCTTTTCCGATAAAAATGCTGTTTGGCATTTTGGGACTGAAAATAGTTATGTAGTTATGTGAAGATATCTGAGAGAAACCCTTCCTCGTGCGCTTGGGCAGTTCGGCCAGTCTAGCCGATGCACCGACCGATGCTGTTTCGTTCAAATTCGATTCATTTAAACATACTTTTTATTGATACGGAAACTTTCCAAAAATTAATTTCAGCGGTTCTTAATGCGTCGAAAATTTTTGCATATAGTTATAAACAAATTAGGGAACACAAACATTTTTAAGAGGGCGTTCACCCCTCGCCCCTCCACAATATTTTTTTTTTTGGGTTTTGCTGTATATTTTCATTATTACCGTCACAGGCTAAAATCAATTAACAATTGCGAATAAAAGTCGAACTAAATAAATTATGATGAATTTAGTGCAGCTTCGCTGGAGAATCATACATACAACCAAGTCCCCGTTACGACTGGCCAACCTGTCCAAGCGCGCGAGGAAGGGTTTCGCTCGGATATCTTCGTATTCTATTAAAAATATGATACAATTAAAAATACTGTAAAAAATAAAAACTAGCCAAAGAATGGAAGATCATGAAAATCTTATCGGGAATCATTCAATGAAGGATTTTTTCACCTCAAAATTTTAGAATGAAAACCAGGTATGTCATGATGTAGTGTTCATGCCTGGGATGAAGGCCTATATGTTTGCAGGCAAAAATATTTGTTCAGAACATATTCAAGTTTTTAGGCGATTGCGATCAACGTATTGATTCGCGAAAAAAAGTTTAATCGTTCATTAAAGGTATTACTAAGATCTTTAATTTGAGAGGTCGCACATTGAGATTGTTTAATTCGTTCCCTCAAAAAGTAATGAAAATCAGTAAAAAAGGCCGTTTTGCAAAATCCAGTTTCGGAAATACTGTTGATGATAGCGGTTTATTTACCACCAAATGCGGTCATACTGCATGGCGGTGGAGTGGGGGAAGCTGCTCCTGCCTAGGCGCGCCTGTTAGCCGATGGCGCTGAAATTGAATTCACGCGTTCAAAATGTAACGATTGGACGTATCTCATGAAAGAATAGACATATCGAGATGTCTTTTTTAATTTCAGCTAGTTTTTTGCGCTGATTACAAATTTTGCATTAAAACCCCAGAAAATGCACGTCTAGTGCTTAAAAGGTAAGTTTACATTGTGATATTTTCACTAATTGAACAATTACTGAAATAATTTTTTTATATAATGTAACTATCTGTTTTTCATGCTAATATTTATCCATTAATGTTACAAAAAATTCATACTAATTTCAAAATTAGTTTTTCGTTAATCTCGGGTCATAACGTTTTCATGAAATTTACTGAAGTAAACTTCCGATTTTTAAACTTGTCCCTATCTGCAGATTAACTGTACAAAAAGTTGAAGATTTCTCTTGCAATACGAGATACAATAGCACTGATGGAATATCGAATGGTCGCAGGCATGCACTTGTTTTGTATTTAGATTACCTGGGTATTGTTTCTCGGAAGGCGCACATAGCAGCTGCTGGATGATTCTCGTAGGCCACTTTGTCAGTTTCAGCTAAGGATCAACACTGCACCGTGTATTTTCTTAAGCAAAAACTTGAAGGAGATGAATTGATGCAATATTTACAGCTTGCGATCGATAGTTTAATACGTGTAGTGTGCAAAAGTGTACCCGAAAGTTTGGTAAGTACATGTAATCAAATTATGTAATATAGTAAATGAAAGCAAAAATTTGGTTCTTTAACAATTTGGATGAGTATTTCAGAAATGTATTCTAAAAATTCCCAGAAAGTTTCATTTTTAAAAAACTTTATTCTGTCCCGCATATTGCGTGTGGAGAAGTTAATTTTTCTTTTGTTTAAATCTTTGTTTTTTTCTACTGAAAAATGATTTTTTAAAACAAATCATAGGTGGTGCGGAACCGAGATTAACCCGAGATTAACGATAAACTAATTTTACAATCAGTATGCACTTTTTGTAACATTAATGCATAAATATTAGCATGAAAAACTGATACTTACATTGTATCAAAAAATTATTTCAGTAATTGTTCAATTAGTGAAAATATCACAATGTAAACTTACCTTTCAAGCACTAGACGTGCGTTTTCTGGGTTTTTAATGCAAAATTTGTGATCAGCGCAAAAAGATAGCTGAAATGAAAAAAACATCTCGATATGTCTATTCTTTCATGAGATACGTCCAATTGTTACATTTTGAACGCGTGAATTCAATTTCAGCGCCATCGGCTAACGGGCGCGCCTAGGCAGGAGCAGCTTCCCCCACTCCACCGCCATGCAGTACGACCGCATTTGGTCATAAATAAACCGCTTTTATCAACAGTATTTCCGAAACAAATTCTTCTGAAAAATTTACTACAGTTAGTAAAACTATCCATTTAATAATATTTAACAATTTCATTTGTATATCTTGAAAATTACGGCTGTAATAATTGTAATAAAAAAAACTCAACTCCCCCCCATCCCCCGCTAATTAACGCACAGAAAATATTTGCATCTTAAAATCATGTGCAAATAGTAAGTTTCCATTGACTGTAATTCCGATTGTTTATGATGAAAATTACAAAAGTTATTTTATTTGTTTATGAGAAAAAAACTTACTATTCTTTCGCAGCCATTTTTAACGTACTTAATACTCAAAAATCAATTAACCGCTAAGCGTACGTTACACCATACCTCTTCAGGAATAAAATTTGTTCACTTTTATGGCTTTGCGACCAGTCAAAAAAAAGTTAGCCCCAACAAAGCAACAGTACCTTTTTTAATAACAAATAGCTTTTCTCAAAAAGTATTATTTTGAGCTCAAATTTTGCATATACTTTCAGCTTCATAAAACACACATTTTCAGAGACTAAAATGGATGTACATGCACTTTTCGCAAAAATAAATCGATTTTGCAAAACGGCCATTTTTACCGATTTTAATTAATTTTTGAGGGAACGAATTAAACAATCTCAATGTGCGAACTACCAAATTAAAGATCTTAGTAACACCTTTAATTAACGATTAAACTTTTTTTTCGAAAATCAATACGTTCATCGCAATCTCCCAAAAACTTGATTTCGCCAAGTTTAAACATTGCGCAATTCGTTCTGAACAAATATTTTTTTTTGCAAACATATAGGCCTTCATCCCAGGCATGGACACTACAACATGGCATTCCTTGTTTTCATTCTAAAATTTTGTGGTGAAAAGGCACATTTTTGGTCTTCGTTCCCTGTACTTCTTGACGATATTTAGAGAAAGTTGAAATTCGCTTTTATCACCTAAATATCTCGTAAACGGGTATTTTTTCACTAAATTTGGCATAGATTATCTTTAATATGTGTACTTTCATCTCAAATTTTTTCAGAATTACTTTTTTTTTGTTTGAAAATGGCGGACCATAATATCTCAAAAAACGTGGTTTTTTACATGCTCTCCAGGTAAATTATTTTTAAAGTGAAAAAAACAATGATTAACCCGAGATTTGAAAATGGCGGCGGAAATTTTTTTTTTATTTGTTTGCAATGTTCGTATTTATATCGTAATATCGTTTTAATGTTTGTTTTGAAAACCTATTTTTAATAATCCTTATTATTATTATTTTAAAAATATCAGTAGCGAGTCCAATATGACGGATAACAAAATGTTGTATAATAACAAGGCCAACGCCAACTCAGTCAATACCAGAATCAGATTGAATGGAAAAAGTTACATCCGGAATAGTTCTTTTATGTCTTCAATTATGCTTTTTAATAAACAAATTAATAAATAATTAATTTGGTAAATTTAATAAAACTGTTTATGTTCATAAGGAAGGCAAAGAAAATACAAATGCGACATCAATTATTTAAGGGGTTTTTTAGTACGCTTAACCCAAACATGCGATTAGTTTTGTAAAATTAGTTTATTTAAACAATTTGTTCAAACAAATTATTGCATAAAAAACATTTTCTGTATAAAAAATGTCAGAATGAGATTCTATGTCAAAAATTACGTATGAAATAGTATTATAACTAATGGCATATATAAACGCATCGCATAACGTTTTGTATAAAATATTTAGTTATTTATAAGAGAGATAACAAAAACTCTCCGCATTCCACCGGGCTTAGACTGTCATGAATATAATTTATACCTAGGTTTTTGTTTTGTTTTTTACATTTGTTATTATTTCTTTATTTAATTTCTCGTTTTTTTTTCGTTTTTTTAATTTTTTGTAATTTATTAATTTCTTTTTTCTTATATGTTTTCTACACTTCTGAATTTGAGAATGTAAGTGCTTCAAATTGCTTCGATGCTTTTAAATATCCCATTAGTTTCAATACTATATCGTACGTAATTCTTGACATAGAATCTCATTCTGACATTGTTTATGACATAAATGTTTTTATGCAATAATTTGTTTAAACAAATTGTTTAAACCAAACAGGTTTTTTAAACGAACATTAAAATGATATTCCGATATTAAAGCGAACATTATATACAAATAAAAAAAGTTATTTTTCCGACGCCATTTTAAATCCGCCATTTTGAAATTTACCATTTTAGTAGTTTATTTATTGCCAGTAACACAAAAAATATCAAATTGAATAAATATCTCTCGAAATTCTCGCACGAACTGATCTACGAGAGTCGCTTTCGATTTTCGGTAACCGACCGTGGAGCGCACCGCGGTGGTGGCATGGCGTTCCAGCCTGCCGATTGGCTGCGGGAACAACAACGAAGTCGCAGCCGAGCGGTGGGAGTAGTCAGCCAGGCCCTAAAAGACTAAACTAATAATTAAAAATAGAAATAATGATAGAAAAATTATACAAATTAAATGTTATTTCTACAATTAACCTAGCTTCAATCTGCAAAAGGAATCATGAAGCTAGCCGGAGTAGAAGTGGTCATTCGGGGTTTCTTTTGCTGAGTTTATTTATAATGACATAAAAAGGAATTATTTTAATGATGAAATGTGAATCCCGCACGACACCTTTACTCCCTACCTTAATTATTCTCACCTTATACTAGACTATCTCTAAGCATTTTGATTAATTAAAGCTATTTCTTATAACTTTCATTGTTGCGCGTGTGTACGTGATTTCTCACGGATATACCTATTCCAAATATTTTGGATAGATTTATAATATATTAATGACTTTTCGAAGATTTATCGTACAGCATAGAAATAAAAAATGTATTATTCGAGTATAAGAATGATACAGAACTTCTAATTCGAGCAGCCAAAAAATCTGATTCTTTAATTTCAAATAGCGAAAAATGCGGAAATCTGTTAATCGAGTGACGAAAATGTCTCAGATTTCGAATTTGAATTTAAAAAAATTCAGTATTTTAATTTCGAGAAGTAAAAAAATCGGTAATCTACTATTTGAATAGCACAATAATCTGGAACTTCGAACTCGAGTAGCAAAAAAAAACTTATATTTTAATTTCGAGGGTTAGAAAATCGGGAACTTATTATTCGACTAGCAGAATCATGTGGACAACTAAATAGTAGTAATTTCTACCTGTAATGAATGCGATGGTTGGGGGGGGGGGGGTGGAGCAAATCAGACGTGCTAAATATTGTTTTTTAACATTTATAAAGGACAACTTTGTGATATTTCATGCACTATTTTTCGTGATTGGTATGTATATGTATGTTTCACTACATATATTTACGTTTTGTGCCATGTAATATTGGCCATCCGAGGACCAAAAAAAATCAAAAGTCTCCCCTATCATCGCTTTCTGAAGATTGTAATTTTTCATGCGATTTACACAACTATATGTAAGTTTCACTACATATATTGACGTTGAAGGATATTTTTGGGGTAAATTAGAAAAAGAGTAAATTTCAAGGGGGCGAGTAATCAATTTAAAGTCCCAAATCATCTTCACGTTGTTTAAAGTTATTTTTACACTTTTAAAACATTTTTATTAGCGAGGGGTTGGTATGTATGACTTCGGGATAGGTTTTTGGGACACATAATATAGGCTATAGAAAAGCAAAAAATGTACCCTGATGAGTTTTCTGATTATAATAATTTTTTATTAGTTTTCACAGATGGTGGTTCCAAGTCAAAATCACAATAGCGCTACCACATTTTATCGAAAGTTTTAAGAAGAAAAAAATATGACGTATTCCATTTGTTATTCTACATTAGTGGCATCAGTGCTGTTACGTCCCGAGTAAAAGGCGAGGGTAGTATGTTAATGGGATAGGTGAGGGAGGTTAAAGGGCTGATTAAGTCAAGGTGGTAAAGCCTGACTAATTATTTAACGTGGGATCGTTGTCACTCGTCAATCCTACGGGAATTGCGTGTTATTAGAAACTCAAAAATATGGCAATTTTCACAAGTAATTGGTAAATTTATTATGATATAAGAACATAAAATTAATTTACAATAATAGAATTATAAAACTTACGCTATCTTTTAGTCTTGAAAGGGCAAGAGAAGATTTGTAGTGTCGATGATATCCCCGATGATTTGTAGAATAGCGACGGAATTCTACCGGGTGTTTTTAGTTGATGCTCACGAACTATTCGGAAATCAACGTATACGACGACCGTGGGCCGAATGGACTTAGTTTACAGTTAGCACTTCGTACTATTTCACGCTGGAAAATACAAGTACGCGACTTTACACAATGCGGTTCTTCATTAAGGAATATTTCACGTTTGTCAATTTGATCGCGACTTTTTCCAAGTGGTTCGTACAATTGAAGTTTTACTTTGACAGTGTGACTGCCACGAACTAAAGACGACTATTAGGGGTAGCATAGGGGTTTTTATACGCTTGAGATTTGAATAGGGCTCGTACAGTTTATGTTTGGTCACTTTGTCAACGAGTCACGTACTTTTTAAAATTAGATTTCAAATAATTATTAGTATTAAGTTACAATGTTCTTGAGTGGAGATTTTTAGTATCTTGTCTATTGAGACTTCAGGTGTTCGCTTACATTTGCTTTAAATTCATTCATATGTTATTTGATACGCGCGAACCACGCCATCGTACGTGATGACTAATAAAGTCTGCGGGTCGCGATGATCGGTTGTCGCGCATCTCAATCTTGCTCTTTTTCAGAAATGCGAATTGGGTGTTAGCGTAACCCATAGACACTTTTAGTTACAGTGTCTACACTAAGTGGGCCCCTAGTTATGAAGAACTAGTGTATGCAAATATAATAGAGATTACTTATGTTAAACACACGCGTGTATTCATACTTTACATGATTTTCGCTTGATTTTGTTATTGTTTTAATTTGTTGAAAGTATAAATACATTTGTATGTTTAACGATCTATAATTATTTAATAACGAGTAAGTTTAGCATTACAGATTCTCAATTACCGCATATCGGTATTCTCTGAGTGGTTAGCTCTCCATGGTAAATCGTTTAAGTACCTTATGGTTTCTTTCTTATCTACCGTAGTCGGTTATCATATTTGGGTTAGAACTGAAAGAAGATCGGTGATAAGCTAGTTCAAAAGTGGTGGCCTTATCCTATGCCATACATGATAAGGTAGATTATGCTTAGTTTTAAGGATTGCATAACATTTCTAAATTTTGGGATGTAACACTGCATTAGTTTATTTTGCAGAAGGGTAGTTTAATGGTTTCTCCGGCCGTTTATTTAGTTTTACTTTAGGACGATTAAAAGTTTATTGAAAGGAATACTGCGACTTTACACTAATTCCAATTTTTTAATTAAATTATACAATATAATTTTCGACCACGATGAATACCAGTTACAAACCGAACGACTCTCGATCAGTCTTACCGCGACGCATAGCATAAACAAATCATACGTATCGTCCGAATTTACATAACTCGCGATACTGACCCGAAACTAGTTTCCTCGGCGGACACACGGTGAAATACGCTAACAAAGACAATGAGCTGATCGATCCCGAATGATCTCCAGAATCCAGATCTCTTGGTGTCTCAACGACAATTGCCTCTGCCTGCTCACGCGACATGTACTGTATGCGACATGCCATGCTTTTGACAGAACTTTTTAAACTTTTCCGAAGTGAACGAATTTCCTTTATCCGTAATAAGTTTCGTAAGCGTTCCAAACCAATTTACAAGCTATTCAAGCTTTTTAATCATTGATTTATATTTGACATCCTTAACCACATACAATTGCGTGAACTTAGTTAAGTTACAAATCACCGCTAAAGTATATTTATTTCGTCGATTCGATGTTACAAATGGTCCTAAATGGTCAGTGTGAGTAATTTCCCAAGGTCGTTTTTCGGTAGGAATAATATGGAGTTCCTATGCCTGTCTACCTACTTTATTCTTTGAAAGGATACACTCGACACATGGACTTATGTCTCCTCTGATATAACGACGCATGTACGGAAAATAATAATATTCTGTGAGTCGAGCTACGGTTCTCTCTACGCAAAAATGGCTCCAAAAACCATGGTACCTAGTCAACATAGCTTTAGCCATCAGAGGCGGAACTACATACAACTCCTTTTCTCGTTCATGATCGATTTTGAACAACAGTCCATTCGCAAAAACGTAATCTTTTACATAGCGTTTTTTTTCGCGACGCGTCCGATCAGCTACTTTCTTTTCTCAGATCTTATCTTTCGACTCAAACTTTCATCGCTTTGCTGATATAACAGGATTTCATCCCCATGGACCGTCACGGAAAACATGGTTGTGTCCGGTAACTGATTTTCAGTAGATTCAACTGGGGTTCGAGAGGGAGTGTTTACATGCTTCATGAGCTCACCTTTTTCTATGGAAAATGTCAAAATCATATTCGGCTAATAAACCTAACAACGGATTATTTGCGGGTTCTTTGTTTTCAAAGTGTTCATGTACTGGAATGGTATGACCTTTCGGGATCTGACATTCTTCTACTTATCGCGTACACTCAATGTAACCTGTTATCTTCATTAGTTTGCAAGAGCATTGCACCCAAGCCTTCGTATGACGCATCAGTTTGCAGTTCAATTTTAACAGCTTTCGGATTATAAAATGTCAGAATCGGATGATTCGCTAATTTTTACTTGATATTTTCAAAACACGTGGCTCACTCTCTTCCCACTGAAACTCTTGACTCGACTATAACAGATCGATCCCGAACTATCTCCAGAATCCAGATCTCTCGGCGTCTGAAAGACAACTACCTATGTCTGCTCACGCGCGCCCTCTAACCCTGTTTTCCACATTTCTACAGGTTGACAACTGAAAACAACATAAGTATTGCTCTAAATAATAATGTTTAAAATTATGAATCTGACACTCTGTTACCTTCTCTCTCTCTCTCTCTCTCTCTTTAGAAATAACATCTTCATAATTGAAGCGTTGAAAACAAATAATAATAGTAACATTATTAAAAATAATTCTTGGTTTAAAAAATATACTCATAAAGTAAACGTCAAACAATTATATGATTTTACTCCTTAAAAATAAATGATCGATTTTAAATTTACAGGAATCAATACTTTTTTTTAGCACAGATATGAATTAAAAATAATGTATTGCCTGCATCCGTGGCATGCAGGTAACCATCAAAAATGATAGTCTACTCCTCAAATCAAATCAGTAGTAAAAAATACAGTATCTCCAAACGTGGTACAATTCCAAAAACACTACTTGCAATTAGACAATTAATATTACAAGACAAGATAAAAAACTCGTGGACCGACTTTTAGTGATTATGAAAATTATCTAGTTTTAAATATTGAACTTGACTCTGGATTTTCATCTTTTTTATTCAATATAAGTGAGATATGAGAATCTAAAATATTTTTAAAATTCTGGTAATATTATTTGGTCATTTTTCATTTCAAATTTCTAGTTTGGTGTAAGTGTAAGTCTACAGTCGTAAACTCTACTGAATTGTGCTTTGATATAAGTACTTTCTATTACACAACGGCTGAACGCAAGTTTTAATCTAGTTTATTTAACATTCTTTGTAAGTCTTCGATAGACTCTGCCATAACAACCTTATCATCTGCGAACGCTAACCCACGTACCCTTACTATTTCGAGATCCACACCCTCTTCGTCAAAGAGAGCCATTCTTAAACACTTCTCCATAAATAATATAAATAACCATGAAGACATAACGCATCCTTGTCTAACTCCTTGAATAATATCGAAACAGTCACTCAGTTTCCAATTCACTCTTACACTCGCTTTGCTACCTGTATATATTGTTTTAATAGCTTTTAGGAGCCTTCCATTGACTACATACTCTTTCAGGACTTCCCAAAGTTTACTTCTATCTACCTTGTCAAAAGCTAATCCCTGTGTAATTATTGCAGTCACTCTTATTCCCCATTCTCTTGTATATTGGTACGATAATCTCTTTTTTCCAATCGTCTGGAACGTCTCCTATCTCGAAACATAAATTTATCAATTCGCACAGTCTATGTGGTATGCACGCACCACCGTGTTTAAGCATTTCAGCGTTAATACCGTCTACCCCGGCAGCCTTACCGTTTTTCAAGTTCTTAATTATATCCCTAACCTCAGTGACACAGACTTTCTCAATTGAGTTTTCCATCGCATCGTGTTCAACATCGCAGTTGTGGTATCCTATAGCTTCATTTCCGAATTGTCTCCTAAAATAGTCTCTGAAAGCATCTAGTATTCCGTTTGCATCATATACCATTTTTCGCCTACTATTTCTCATGTTGACAAATTCTGTACTTTTGTTTCCTTTCATTTTTTTATAAAGTAGTTTCCTGCTTCCCCCAAAGTCGTTTTATATTTTCATCTCTTCTCCTGCTCTAATTGTATGGTGGGTGATGATCAGTTTTCCGTGCAAAGAAGGATGTAATTTACTGTGCGATGTGGTCCACCTGGCACTTGAGAGGTATTTCCTAAACGTTGGAGACAAAGAAATCCACTGAGACCTAAAATACTCGTTGAAGGTAACCGGTTACGGTGTACTGATTTTAGAATAAACATGGATGTGGCACATTAGGCTTGTGTAGCTTGAGCGCCAGGGGTGGGTGGGTTCTCACGAACCCCCCGTCCACATTAAAAATAACAACACCCTACGCATAATTTAAGGCACTAATCACCGCCTCCGTAAAGGCAAACTTCAAGGGGATTTGAATATCGTGAAGAAGTAATTAAGTAAGATTCAGATGGACATCGTGACACTGAAGAGACCTATACATACCTGGGCGTGCATCAAAGTTGCATTCAGGACGTAACATCAGTGAAACAGTTTCTCCGAAGCAGATACAAGCATCTTCTTCGACAGATTTGGTCTTCAAATCTATTATCGTTGAACAAGGTAGCTGCGACTAACATGCATGCCGCACAGTGCGACGAATTAGAAAATTGGGGTTCAAAAAGATCCAGAGCCTACAATTTTCATCCGATTCCATCTTCTTTTTAAAATAAAGTTAAATAAATTCTAAAGAGGTCTCTCGAGGGCGATTTTGCTAAAAAGCCTCTGTTTGTTTGGTAGTGAAGTTACAAAATGCCAAAAAACCATCATTTTCCATACTTTAGCTGCCTGTTGTGTAGCATTAATTGATTTTACCTTAAAAAGGTGAAAAACTGATAGATTTACAATCGATTAACAAATCCTAATAACTTAGCTGAAGTTCGTGCATTCTGTTAAATTGTTATAAACAAATTTATGAACAAAATCGAGTATTGCTGTACATTGAAGCCTGGAAGCTCTTTTCATCACGTTTTCCCCGCGAAATCAAGTGAAATTAATGTTTCGTTAAAAGCAAACACTAAAGTATAATTTTTTTGATTGTTATAAACAAATTTTATAAACAAATTTAATAGATCAGCGTGTCTGTATATTTAAAATGCATTTTTCTGCGCAATCATTATGTTTGCCTTCAAAAATGAAAATTCCATGACAGAAATAGACAATAAAAATATTTACCATGTTATAAACAATACTGATTAACAAATGCATTAAACGGTCACTCTTTGATAGAAAAAATCTATTTTTCCATAATTGTTCATTTTATCCCTAAATTAATATTCTGATGGAGGAAACTGACGTTTGATAATATTTTTTATTTTTATTAACAATTGTGCTCAACAAATGCATTTAATAGAGGCTTTCTAATAGGAAAAATCTGTTTCTTGCTGAAATGTGGGTTATATCACAAAAAATTAATCTCCTACGACTTAAGAGTCGTAAATAATGAAAGTCGGGAAAACAAAAAAATCCCATGGATGCGTGCGTGAACTTTTCAATGTCCTCCCAAAAAAACAGCGTAGTAATTGAACGTTGAGTGACGAGACAAATTTGAGATCCGGAACAAGTGAAAAACGAAACAACTGAAAGTCAAGAGCATCAAGCAATTTTCAGTTGTTTCGTTTTTTACTTATTCTGATTCTCTCATTTTTTTCGTCACTTAAGGTTAAATTGCTACGCTGTTTTTTTGGAAGGGCACAGAAAAGTTCACGAACGTATCCATTGGATTTTTGTGTTTTCCCGACTTTCATTATTTACGACTCGTGAGTCGTAGGAGTTTCATTTTTTACGATATAATCAACATTTGAGCAAAAAAGAGGTTTTTCCTATTTGAAACCGTCTATTAAATGCAGTTGTAGACCAGAATTGTTAATGAAAATGAAAAATATTGTCAAATATCAGTTTCCTCCATCAGAATATTAATTTAGGGATAAAATGAACAATTATGCACAGAAAAATAGATTTTTTCTAGCAAAGAGTGACCGTTTAATGCATTTCTTAATCAGTTGTTAAGAATAAATATTTTTATTGACAAAGAAAACAATAAGGCGACCTGAGCTTGCATAAATAGTACAAAATAAACAAAGATATCAATATTGTAGACAGCTTACCTAGCCCTACCTAGACTTCGCACAACCGCACGACTGAACGCTCTTAACACGCACACCTTCCTTTACACAGACTCTCCAGCGCACTCTAGAGTCAGGTAAAGTTGTATACAGTTTGAAAAAGACCGCGAATTATTATTTATAACATTCGGCCCCGCAAAGACGACTCGTCCTCGAGGCGTACTGCTAGGTTACATGATGAAATCTTGGAAACGCGCTGGTTTTCGAACATTTCTAAAGTGCGCGCGGCCACTTCACTGTTCACACTGATTGAACTTAAATTGTCTCTACTTTTATTTAATTCTTCTCCTGTGGATTTCTTAGTGCTTCTTCTCGTGTC
Source organism: Belonocnema kinseyi (assembly GCF_010883055.1). Classification (NCBI taxonomy): domain Eukaryota; kingdom Metazoa; phylum Arthropoda; class Insecta; order Hymenoptera; family Cynipidae; genus Belonocnema; species Belonocnema kinseyi. The sequence goes on along the minus strand of NC_046661.1, from coordinate 17,400,235 downwards.
GATCTGTTGATCCTCGTTTCCGAATTCGTTGATAACCTCCCTTTCCCTCTCATCCGATTCATTATTACATGAATTATCACAAGGTGAATCATCTATCAGAGGTTTCCATAACTTTAACCCTCATGGTAGCAAGCTAAAATCGTAACGTTAAAAGACAAGCCGGGCCTCTCAGGCCCGTTGAAATTCAAACTTCTCTTTCCAGTAAATGTATAGAAAAGCCTAAGGAGTTTGATCATTTTTATACATAATTACTTTTATGATCACATTACATTTAAATTTATAATGCAGCTTTCCAAAGTTTCGACACTTGATCGTGTTAACCAAATATTTGTTGCACGAATTTTTATGACATGCCAAACCATAATTTACCAAGATACGTTTTCTTGTGAATCCGACTTATTGTTCGCTTTTTCCAGTAAAATCGCGATGAATCACAAAAGTTGTGACTGAAGAGACATTTCTTAAATTAAAAAACATTGCGTGAGGCCACTGATTCGTTTTACATTGAACCATATATGAATAGTATATTTGGCCAAGAGTGTCAACACCTCCTTTTGTTGCATCACAAAAAAGATTTATAACCTGTACTTTTGTTCCTTCTATAACCTATACTTTTTGTTCCTTCTATGCACTCAAACTGTTTTTTCATGCAAACATGAGTGATATGCGTACCCTTTTCCTCGCGGTACTCAAAGTTGATGTTGCAATGAACAGCGGGCCTGCGAGGCCCGGTTTGCCTTTTTGTGAAGTAAAAAATATTAATGTTTCTGTGGAGCAATCCTCAAATGGAATTTTCAGAAAACCTGATTTTTTAAGTATATTTAGACGTCGCCAAAATGAAATTTTCATGCACAAGCCCATACTTGATACACAACTCTTTGTAAGTCGAAAATTGTGACCCGCTGGGCCTTTGAGACCTGCCTACCCTTTTGAGGGTTAACTGGCTTACATGGGCAGTGCTTGCATATCGCTGACCAGCTTTGTCAGTTCTTAGGTCTGACACACCATATGTGTCATTTTGCAAAATCTTATGAATTACAAGAGGTCCCCTGTATTTAGATTGTAGTTTCGTTGAGTCACCAGTTGAAACTAGAGATACTCTCATGAACACAATCTTTCCAACGTTGAAGCGAACATTTAACCGTTGATTTTTGTCGTAATAAGCTTTATACTTGGATTGAGTTTCCTTAATTTTTTGTCTTGCCTCTTCCTGTAAGGTCATGTCTAGGGAAGTATCCGTAGAGAAGTTAAAATGCGCTCTTATTGGTTGATTTGTTGAAGGACTCATTCAAATCTCATGCAATTCGTTTAAGGTGTTTAGTCCAGTCTTTGTTGTCTCTCTCGTAGATACTTGATTGTAGAACAGGAATTAGAGTCTCATTGACTCGTTTCACTTGACCATTCGCCTGAGCGTATCTTGGTGAATTTAAGGAATTACGAATGCCATGCTTTAGACAAATTTCAGCGAACTCTCTAAAGGTAAAACAACTACCTCTTTCCGTGACCAGTTGGTTAGGTGCCCAAAAATCCAAACCTAGGTCTTCCATTACTTGGATAACTTCTTAAGTCTTAGTACTCTTTGTAGCTTCTAGTCGTACATACTTGTTTATGTTGTCGACTATTACCAAAACGTATTTATATCCTCTTCTGGCAGAAACGAAGGGTTCTAGATAATCGACATGGACTACATCGAAGGGTCGCTTATCTGGTAGAATGGGATGCAACTCTCCTGTTTGTCAGCCCGCTGAAGTTTTGTTTAACATACATTGAAGACAAGCTCGAATATGTTGGCGCACATAGTTCCTGATTCTTGGGAAGTAATAATGGTGGCTCAGCTTAGCTAGCGTTCGATCTAGACCACCATGGCCGCTTAGGTCATGGACTCGGACTCTAAGCATTTTCTCATAGCTTTTAGTACTACATAACGATTATTATTACCTGTGGCTTTATAGAGAATTCCTTCACGTAAGACATATCCGCTAGTCTCACCTTGCTCTCATCTGCTTCGGCTTTCTTCTGGTTTGTGCAAAATTTCGCGGTTGCGATTCAGTTTGTCATTCGCGTATTCATACATCGTAATTTCATCTTCGAAAGTTACAATCATAAAAACTGACAATTCCACTAGATTGGCTTCAGGCTTTTCAACTGGAGCTCAGCTCATAGCGTTGACAGGAGGAAGTTTTATCCCAAGGCGGTGAACGATTTCGAAATTTGTAGGCTTCTTGTTCGATGAGCGTTGAGATAGATGAGGGCCTAGCAATCCGTAACAATAGTAAATTTAATATTGATTAGAAGTGGTCTTAACTGAGCGGCTGCCCACACCATAGCCATCAATTCCAGTTTACTGGAATGATAAACACGTCCAGTTTCGCTCGTCCTTAGGCTGATTGCATATGCTGGATGCATTTTTTAATCATCGGCTTGTTGCAGAAGCATTCCTACGAATCCTCTCGAATTGGCATCTATATGGAATTCCGTAATCCTTCTTAGGTAAAATAGTCATAGAATAGGATAACTGGCCAATGCTTTCTTTAGGCTAGCAAAGCATGTATCGGTTGTTGCATTTCAAATAAACGGTTAATTCTTTTTGAGTAATTCGTATAGGGGTAAAGCTTTTTCGGCAAAACGAGCAATACATCGTCGGAAGAATGCGGCCATACCAAAGAATCTCCTTACATTTTGCGTGTTTTCCGGCTTAGGGAAGTCTAAAATCGCACGTAGTTTAGCCTCTCCGAGTTGGATACCTTCACCCGAGATTTCCTAGCCAAGATAAACAACCTTTTTCATTGAAAACGCCCATTTCAAGAGATTTATCGTAAGTCTTGCTACCCACAGCGCACTTAAGACTTTAATTAATCTTTCTTTCAGGTCCGGCCAATCTCTACCAGTAATCAATATATCGTCAAGATAAAACAGAACGACATTATCTCTTAATGGACCCAAAACTCGATGCATGAGCTTACTACAGTAAAAGGGTGCGTTCACGAGTCCAAATGTCATCCGAGTGAACTCACCTGTCTCATCTGGTGTAATAATTGCTGTTTTTGCTCGACTTCCTCATCTAATGGAACCTGCAAATAACCATTAGCAAGGCCTAACGTGATAAATAGCTTGCTGTTACTTAATAACCGTAACTGATGATCATTACTACCTGGTGTTTCTCGAATTTCCATGTTCATGAGATCTGTACAGCGCAATTCTTCGTAATTTCTGAAAATAGTATCACTGAATAAATTCAATGTTTCTTGGAGGTCTTTCACATCTTCCTTGCAAGCCTGTTCGTCTACCTAGATTTCCGACAACGTTACTGGTGCTTTTTCTTTCAGTGATTTAAACACCTCCAATGAGCTGATTTGACAAGTCTCTGGTAATTTCTGTAGCGTCTGATCTGAATGTCCAAGACTAATATAAGGAAGTAGATAATCCTGCTCCGTTTCCATTGCATTGATGAATTGAATTAAATTCCGAGATAGTGTGATCTTTTCTTTTAAAGTTAAGTTTGTATCCGTCTCATCAATTCTCATGCTTGTAAATGGTGTTGCTTTGTTTTCTGTAAATGTGAGTTGATCACCCGACTTCTTGTAATTTACATGAGGCAATTCCGTAAAGGTTCATCCAATGCAGACACCTGTTGGTTGCGTGTTGTCAGGTACTACCCGAAGGCAGACTCTATCTACTACTACTCCGTGAACTGAGATTGAAGCAATCACTATTCCATTGGATGCGACTCGATAATTGTCTGGACTCCAACTCTTCAATTCCGAACTACGCTGAAATACAGGATAACCACCATTGATCGCAGCTGATTCTTTTATTGTACAGTCCGAGCTTCCTAAATCTAATAAAGCATTCCATGCCTGATCATTCACTAATACTGGTTCAAAATATTTCTTTACTGAAACATCATTAGATCCCATTATCTGTCGTACTTCTTTGCTATTTGGCTTGAATTTGTTACAGTGTCTTTGAGTATGACCTGTCGCTTGACATAGTTCACAAACTTCTCCGAGGTTCAGGGCAGTTCTTCGATATATGTCCAAATGATGAGCAATTGTAGCATTTCAATTCACCTTTATCATTACGTAGTAGTGGTCTTCGATCTTGGTTTGATTGCTGCTCTCGACTCAAGTTTTGTCCTTTTAAATCTCTAAAGTTACCCTTGTCATTTTTCCGGGTAAAATTTTTTGGTTTTGAATCCACATCTTTTTTTACAGAATCCTTAGATTTTTATTCTTCTTCTTTCTTTGACTTAAAAATTTCGAGAGAATCTCTATTTCTTTCTTCGCTTTGAGAGTTAAATCGTTCCTTTCGAACAAGGTCGTGTAGGAGATCATCGAAGTGTTCATGTTTTTTAGCTGACAGGGTGTTGCATACATCTCTGGACCATAAACTGATTAAAATTTGATCTTTAGCTTCTTCGAGAGATAAGCCCAGTTCTTGACATAGCATAGATTTATCCATAAAGTAGACATTCAAGGATCCACCTTTTTGTTGATTGCGTTCTGCCATTCTGCGCCATTTAAAGGTTAGATCTTCTGCACTAATATATTTTTTGGTGATTGCTTCCTCAAAGTCCTTCCAGGTCTTCAATCTGTAAGCGTGGAGACGAAACCAATTCAAGGCTCCTGCCTTAAGATGAGACCACGAACTGCTTCGAATACGAATCTTGAAGGCCATTGGTGAATAGGCTGAGGCGAAAAACCAACATTGTGCGTCTAGGAAACGCTTGGGTGCGGAAAAGTGTCCCAGTCCAATCCGAAACTCAGCGCACTTTGAAATTTTGAAATCGGATAATATCTTCAGTCTGTTCTTTGCGGGTGAAATCTCGAAATTTCACTAAAAAGCACTAAAATTTAAGGTTTTGCAAAAGTGGGCTTAAAATCGATACCGATGACTTCCAAGGGTGACTCTACGATGAAAAGTCATCAGAAGGTACTTAGAGGTCTGTACCGAATCGCCAAAGTCACCCCATGCCAATCCTCATGGAGGGGGAAATGGCTCAAAATTGCGTATTTTCGAGTAAAACGCTTAAATACTTGTGCAGCTCCTAGCTCATTGAGTTCTACTACTTCGAGTGACCCAGAGCCCACCACGTGGAGGTGGATTCGCATCGGGCTCCACCCACGCCCTACCCAACTAAACAACCATATGTAGAACGTGCTTATTTAAGTCTCAGAGTCAATAATTACACCCACAAAGTTTTTCTTAGTGTCAAATAAGTTGACAGTCTTTCGAGAAAGAAGTGTGGCGCGTATCTGTTGGTCCCGAGCCTCTGGACCGATGCCTTGTCTGGACACCTCTGTTACCAGTCTGACAGTTCTTTCCACCGCTACTGTGTGACAAGGGAAAGATGTAAAGTCCCAGTCTGGTACCAAGCCATCGGCCATAGATAGCTTAGCGGTAATTTCATCCTCTGTTATAGGAATTAAAACTGGAGATACGGTAAGTGAAACATCTGTCTGTTCCCAATCAATCATTTCTGTGTAATCATTAGCTCCAAAATTAATTTTTGGCACAATATTGTATCCAACAGTTGTCTGTTGCTTATGTTTTGCTTCCAGAATTTTGGTGAGTTCGTCTTGACGAACGGTAAGCCTAGGATCGGTTACCATTCCAAGAAGTATATTTCCTGACATGGCAGAGAAGCCGTTTGTCTGAATGGAAGTGTTTACCACATTTCGGTACTTCAGAGAAAGAAACCTTGACAATTTAATTGCTTGGAAGAGGTGCCGACTCACATCAGCGATGGACTTATCCCGTCTGATGTGGAACCATTCAGATACGTATACTGTGAATAAGTATTCAACTAATACTTGCAGTTTGTTTGTGGGTCTTTTTGTTGATATGTATAATCTCAGAATTCTATTTGCAGTTGTTAGCCAGCGAGCCATGTTGATGGGGCCTATCTTCCGGGCGGCCAGCTCAGGAGAGCACGCACCGAACCGTATGGCATCTGATATCTCATAAAGATATCTTTGATCTGAGCTGAGATCAGTGGACTCAATCTCAGGTAAGTCACACTCAACTTGTTTAAACTTTACAACATCGAGGGTCTCACAAGTTGGAAGTTGTCCCCATATTGGCCCTGAGTATTTGTTCGGACCAGAGGTAGGTCCGTCAATAAATACGAAAAGACTTCTGAACGGTAGCTCATTGAAATGTAACAGACAGGCAACCCATTGCAAGGGAGATCAAGTCGTTCCTCTAGTAGACGATTAATTCCTCCCTTCCAGCCAGTATTCGTATTTGTACCGTCACAGCCCACGACTACCACTGCATCGAAGCCTCCATTCAGTTCTGCTGTTACGTAATTATAAATAGAATCACATTCATCTTGGGAATGGCTCGATGGTGTGAAGACATGGCCAACGTATTTAGAACCTGGTTCGGCCACCAAAGATATGTGTTTCTCGTTAATAAATCCGGAGGCTGTCAATGTTTCGTCTTTCCGAATATCAAAGTATAAACCACGAACAGAATCCTCATGCGTGATTCCTCCTTCAACTTGGAGCCTATTTTAATTTTCTCGCGCCTTATCTTGCTTTTAGCTATGACTAGACACTCAGGTACTTCTCTGCACAAAACTGCGTGGCATGTCGTGAAAATCGCCATCAACCTTTACCTTATTTGCAGGAGGAGAATTATCACCTTCACCTTCCTCAAAGAAGGAATCTAAATCTATATCCATATCAATCGTAGAGGAATATGTGGAGGCCGATGCAGTAGGAATGCTCTCCCCACCCTCTCCCCGTCAAGTCTGCCTCTTTTTGCATTACGTTCTGCTCTCTTATGTATTTTTTTTGTTTCAGAGACATCTACGCTGGCGACTCCCATGAGTCTTTTACCTCTTTGACCAAGATATAAGGCATGCTCTACGGCTAGAACCTTCTTTTCCTTGTGACAGGAGCACCTAGACAAGTCAACGCACTTACAAGCGGCTACGTTAAATAATTCAGAGCAGTACTCTTTGAAGGCGGCGATTTTCTCATCCTTATTACTTTGAGAAATTGTTTTACTCTTCAATGAATTTTTCAACGTAGTGTATTTTTTATAAAGATTTGAGAGACATTCCTTAATGCGCTGTGCTGAGACCGTTGGAATAGAAGCAGATTCCCAAATAACTTTTAGGTTGGAACGGTCTTCGTCGGCAATGTCTCCGAACAAAGGCTCCGTGTCTTTTTCTGAAAGACAGCCTTTTTGCCTTCGAACCTCCTGACAACATCGCAGAACGTCAGCCCTCGTTGGCAAAACGTTCGAATCAAAATCTTTTGGAGGACCAAATATAGGGCACTGGACAAAGTCTCTCTTTGCGAATTTCGACATGCTGTGGCATACAATCCAAAGAGGGGGGTGCAGGCAGAACCAGAATCTCTACCACCAAAAGAACCAACGACGAGACAATGAGAAGAAGAAACTATAACGACAACGTCAACTAGCACCTGCGAGTGAACGAACATTAGCCGTGAGCCGACAGTACGAGCCATTGACAGGTTCTGACAAGTCTCGACAACGCTGGACCAGAGGGAGGGGGAGGGGAGACCGGCGACCGGGGAGGGGGGGGGCTAGCTTCCGTTTAGAGGTGGCACAGGCGATCATGTGCTCGTAGACAGACATGACCCAGGGACCGCACAATTATTTAAGCGTTTTACTCGAAAATACGCATTTTTTAGCCATTTCCCCCTCCATGAGGATTGGCATGGGGTGACTTTGGCGACTCGGTACGGACCTCTAAGTACCCTCTGATGACTTTTCATCGTAAAGTCACCCTTGGAAGGCCTCGGTATCAATTTTAAGCCCATTTTTGCAAAACCTTAAATTTTAGTGTTTTTTTAGTGAAATTTCGAGATTTCACCCTCAAAGAACAGACTGAATATATTATCCAATTCCGAAATTTCAAAGTGCGCTGACTTTCGGATTGGACTGGGCCATTTTTCCGCACCCAAGCGTTTCCTGGACGCACAATGTTGGTTTTTCGCCTTAACCTATTGTTGAAGTAACTTCATACGATTTAAATTTTCCAGCCACTCTTTCGCTTGAATGCTGCCTTATTCGCCATCAAAAACCTGTATTCCTTTGCTCAAATCTTGCATTACAGGAAAGGACTCGGGTATTCCTACGTTACTTTGCGCTGCTGCTGGTGCCTTAAGTCGCACCATATATCGTTCCAATCAACCATCACGACGTTGATTCTCAACCATCATCATTTGCATTATTCGTTCCACTAAAGTCGGTGAGAGTCGCTTTCCTTGTGGAACTTGATCATTTGGCAGATTGTTGAAATTCTTATTTTATTGATAATCCATTCCGGACGGTTGTAGATTAAGACCAGAACGTACGTTGACTCGTTCATTTAGGAATTGGATTCGCTGGAACGTATTTCCCACTCGTCCAAAAAATTCTGCTTCTTCTCGATCGACTCTTGCTGTAATCTGTAAATTTCTTCGTTCAAATTCTCCTTCGTTGATTCTTCGGTTCACGTTAGTTGTATTTTTCTGCGGTGAATTCTGTATAGTACGTTCTATGCACGTACCGTCAACACAATGTGATAAGTCGAAGGCATCTGTCGAACTAAGATTTTCTCTATGCGCGGAAAGAAAAGATATAGCAGAGTTACTATCGATCTCTGGATATGCCGCGTGTGAAGAATTTTGTTCATTCTGCAAGCTGCGTACAAATCGTTCAACGTCTTCTAACGGAATATTTATTATATTTCTGCGTTTCATTTTGACCAACCTTTCCTCTTTTAAAATACTTTTGTAATACCGACGTAGTAAAATTCTACTAATTATTATCCATACGCTTGTAATTTCGGTTACGTTTCATTATTTAAACTAAATGTTTTCGTTCGCTTAATTTTCTCACTAAATAATCTTAGTGCCATCTCACAGAATCACTCTTTCCATCAAAATTGTTTCTTCAAAACTTAATTGACTTCAATTTAAAAAAAAGGATGGAATCGGATGAAAATTCTAGGCTCTGGATAATTTTGAACCCCAATTTTCTAATTCGCCGCACTGTGTGTCGTCCCGGTTTTACTCTACTCGTTTCAGGTGGTTCAATCGATCAAGAAAGAACTTACGGCCCTGGATATTGATACACGTAACAGCATGCATATGCATACGAGCTTGCATATCAATTTGTCTCTTGCGTGATTATACATCTCACTCCGTCAAGGCAGACGCGGACTTCTGAATCTCCAGTTCCTTCATAACCGAATTATTTTAAGTATAGCTTACATTGTTGCAAATTGCAGATATCTGCTCCTAAAAATGTCAGGAACCATGGGATGATTGGCAAAGGGACTTTCTATGATACTATTTTTTAAGACTTTGAAATTCATTAAAAAAGGTCATAAATCAATGTAGAAACTAACTGAAAAAATTTATTAGTGGGTTAGAGTAACAAAAAATTGCATAGTAATGTTATAAACAAATTAATTAACCAAAGTAATTTTTTCTTGATATGCAATTATCAGCAAATTTTGCCCCATAGCTTTTGTATAATGTATCTCAGACAATGACGTGCGCTCACAATAAGTTTAGAATAGCTAATGATTGCCAATTATTTAAATGATTTTTATAAGCAAATGCACATTTTGACCATTTTTTATGAAAAGGCTTCATTTTTTTTGCAGAATCAACTTAAAATGTTTTCCGAAGACTCTTGCTATTATATTTTTCATAGTGACTGAAAAATGTTAATTATTTAAACAATTTTTATGAAAAAATGCACATTTTGACCATTTTATTATGAAAAGGCTTAATTTTTTGCGGAATCAACTTCAAATGTTTTGCCTAAGACTCCTTGCTATCATATTTTTTATAGTGACCAAAAAATGTTTATTATTTCAACAATTTTTATAAACAAATGAACATGACAAAAATCTAGTGACCGCTCAATTCTTCAAGAATAGTACTTTTTTTTTGTTTGGATAAACTTCTGTTAGAAGTTTATACGATGCAAACTTGGATTTATTTACACAGAAATTTATGGTTCAAGCTTCAACATTTTATCCATAAAAAAATGTAATTACATAAAAGCAACGTAAACGTCAAATGCATGTATCCCTCTTCCGATAAACCCCACATCAAATCTAAAAAAGCCTGACCTACAAACCTATAAACATGAGTCATTTATCTACAATCCTGTAAACCATAAGGTACTAAACCTATTATAGTCCATAAACCTTAGATATGTTTGCCCTAATAAGATAAGACTGAAACATATGCTTTCAAACTAGTGAACCTATGATTCTAAATGCTAAATAAACCAAACTTTGAAACTATTAACTTAAACGTATAATAATGTATAAACGACTAATAATATATAAACCCAAAAACTCTAAGCCTCCACATTTTGAGACCCACCGAGTCAGAAAAAACGATTTTTACGAAGGTGTTTGTCTGTCTGCCTGTAGTCTGTATTCTCTAAGCACGATAGCTTTAGAAAAATTGATCAGATTGGGTTTTGCTTTCACACACCTTTTTAAGGCCTAAAAAGAAAAAAACAAGTTCGTAAACCAGCTTTTTTGGATCAAAATTAAAAAAGTGAACGCATTTTTAGAATTTTAGAAACTCAAACAATTTATCCTTATGACTTTTTTCTATAAAAAGAAAATTATCAGAGTTAGAGCATTTTCAAAATTCAATAAAAAATAAAATTCGAAATTTGATTGTACAAAAAATAATGAAAAATCCAAAAATTCCATTTTTTGGTCAAACTATACAAGATACGAAAAAATGAATAAGCTTAAATTGCGTGTCCTGGTAAGCTCTACAAATTTATAATGAATGTCCAAAAAAGCTATAATTTTTATAGGACACGCATCTTTTGCTTTAGTCGTTAAAAATAAAATTCAAAATAAAAATATTACATTTTTTTAAGCGGCACAAGTACGAACTAAAATGAACAGACAACAGTTCTTCACCTGAAAAGATCTATAAATTTATTAATTATTATTTTTCGATCTTACGAGTAGATTTTCTTTCAATCGCAAAAAATAAGATTAAAAATAAAAAATAAAATTTTTGGAAGAAGGACAGAAAAGACGAAGGAGGACATAGGATCCTATATAGGGCCCTATATAGGTTCCTGTATTAGACCATATGCAAATGCGCAGTAGTTTTTATTTAATCGTGAAAAACAAGATTTAAAAAAAAATGATAAAAACAAGGAAATAAGAATTAGTGTGATTCAATTGTTATGCATATTATGAATTGTAATGATATAAATTTAATAAAATGATACATGTTTCAGTGCAGCTTAGAATACAATTTAAAGCAAAATAAGTAACAAATATGTAAATAATTATGATTAATACAATTTGCTCTTTATTTTGCAATATTTTAATGAGCAATCCTAGGCAGAGTTACATAAAAATGTATTGTATCTACTGTATGAAATTTAAATTTGTGGAGCTGAAGTTCCATACCGTCCATACCGTTTCATAGATGGACTTGAAAATTGATAGACTTGTAGATTATACACTAGAGATGGTTCCTCCGTCAACCCAAATCGCCAATTGCTAATAGATTTTGTTTAATAAATAATTTAAAATAGCATTGTCTAGCATTGTCGGTTCGGTTTTGATTCCTCTAGAATCAAACCGAAGGGCCTATGACAAAGCCACCGAACGCGTCCTCGGGTTGCGGATAGAGAGTCCCTGTACCAAGGGTT
>NC_046661.1:17384548-17388459 GCF_010883055.1 Belonocnema kinseyi | reverse complement strand
GACAGGTCGTTAGAGTGTGGGGGGCATAGAAGCGATTAAGATAAGGGAGGGGGGCACTGCCGCAGTTGTTGACTAATCGGCATCAAATTTTGTTACGCATGTTCTTTAGGTTCCCGGAAAGGTCGCAAGAGTATGGAAGGGGGTAGAATGGGACAGTTATTAAAATATATAACAAGTATTATTGAGGGGGGAGGGTACGAGGGAGACAGCAGATAGTGAGGTGGGAGGAATAAATCGCAGTTTTTGCCAATCGGCACTAAATTTTTCATACATTCTTTGAACTCCTGGACGTGTCGCAAGAGTTTGATGAGATGACGGGGTGGGAACACAGTTTTTTAAATCTACCATATAAAATTCAAATTTGTGTCGTTGAGGCTTGATACCGTCCACACCGTTATATAGAACGACTTGAAAATTTAGACATGTGTAGATTAAGCGATGGGGATGATTCCTACCGCAACCCAAATTGCTGATTCCTGATAGCATTTTTTAAAATAAATAATGCAAAATAGAATTGACTATATATATGCATATCAAATCAAGTGACCTAAAACTGATGATGCTTATGCAAATCAAAAGTTTGTGACCAATCGTCACCAAATTTGGCACACATATTCTTTGGGCTCCAAAGCAAGTCCTAAGAGTTGGGAGTGAGCATACGAAGAGATGGGTCAGGTGGGGTAGGGCGAACAGATGCAGTTTTTGACGAATCAGAATCAGATTTTTCACACATATTCTTTCGGCTCCCGGCCAGGTCCTAAGAATATCAAAGGATGATCGAGTGTAGAGGGAGGGGGTAAAGTCTTTGAAATATATAAAATCAAGTGGCCTAAAATGTACGATCTTTATAAGAATCCAGATTTTGAATCGGCAGCAAATTTTTTACGCATTTTCTTTGGCCCCCCGCAAAGATCATACGAGAATTTGGTGGGAAGATGAAATGGGGAGAGGGGGCAGTCTTTGAAATCTACTACATAAATTTCCAATTTTTGAAGTTTTTTTCAGGCTATGTTAGAATTGCACGACTGATTTCAAAATTCTAAATATTCGATTCAATGACTAAAGTATAATTTTTATAATTAAAAAAATTAACGTTTTCTGTATTTAAGCTCATATTTCTGTTTTACGTTCTCAGAGACTTTCCAAAGTTAAGTTCAAACTTGGCTGTAAACTTCGCTCTTCTAGCAAAAGAGAATTCACAATCACAAAATCAGAGTAGTGGATGTTGTGAGTCTTAATTTAAAAAGGTTTGCGCAAGATTGTGAGGAAACAGAAAGACCGAGCGGGGCTCATAACCGCTGTGTGGATCTCTCAGCTCCAGGTTTTTTTATATTAGAAACTAACCCTTCACTGTATTCCCACTAAAACCTTAACCCGTTTTTTATCTGCCAAATAGTGTAAGAATTCACTTTAAAGTGTTTTCACAAATTTCTGTGCTGTAGGTGTCAAATTCTTTTTTTCTTTGGTAACAATTTTGCGAAATGAAGTTATTACCGGATCAGATTATATTAGCTAATAATGCATTATATCTTCGTAAGTTATGCTTCTCTTGTACATTCAGCTGTGTTCAGAGTGTTCTTTTCAAAAAACGTTGTTCTGTGATTCTTAAGGTTCTTCTGAAAACCAGATCATAGGAGCTTTAAACTCTTTCATTATATCTCAACCATGAATAAAAACTTTTACAATGGGTAGCTATTAATACATTCCTTTTCTGTCTCTATACAAAAATGTTTTAATTCCATCAAGTCAATTTCATTTCCACATGATATAACTTGAAGTATAACAGTATAACGTCTCTCTATGAGACCTTTCTCTATGAACCTTGTTTAACAATGTCAACGTTTAGTTCTTAGACCTCTCTCTATGAACCTTGTTTAACAATGTCAACGTTTAGTTGAAGCTAATTTTTTAGTAACCTTTGAACTCTTGATTCCATATTTCTCTTTAAGACTTTATTTTCTTCCTTAGCCATATATTCTTAAAAATCTAAGTTGTATGATACGTGTAATAAATACTCCATAAAACGAATCCAGCTATGTAATATAGGGAAACCAAATTTGTAAAATTCTGTTTCACATTTACGTTTTAATACCATATCAATATAATTAATTTCATTAGATTTAGCACCACCTAAATTGCAGGAAGCAGAAGATACTTGCCCTGTTATTGCATTACCTTCTTTACCATCAAGCATACTACATTTCATATTGAATTTGATGTTAGAATTCATATTATGAAACTCAAACAATAATTTTCTATTTTTTCTAGCATTTCATTATAATTTTGATAGTAACTTGTTATTACTGAAACAGTTTCTTTTATAAAGTGAAAACTGGTTTGACGGCAATAAGCTACTAAATTTGGTATGGAATAAAATCACAAAATGTTACTACCAGCTCGCAATCTAAGTGGTATAAAACATGTTATAAACACTGACTTGTCAGACGGATCAGAGTTGCCACAGTGTTCTTCTAAGGACCACGATTGTCTTATCGTTTGTTGTTCACTAGCTCCGTCCATACTCCATTTTCCTAAAAAAATCTATTGTTTCCTGCTTTAAACTTTAAAGTTCTTTTTCATCAATGAGTTGAAATATCCTGCGAATTGTATGATCGAGTAAAGAAATAAAATGAACACTTGATTCTAAAACATTGATTTCGATGTGATTAGGGTAACAATCTTGCTTGGCTTTTGTTATTTCATCGTAAGGTGGATACATTTTACTTCAAAACATTTGTAAATTATGCTCTCTTATTTTTCGATAAGACTCTTTTGAAAGACGAGCATCGGTAAACATAGCCAATGCGTGATTTCGTTCACGATCATTGTAATTACTCTCCGCAGTTTCATCTTCTGACTCAGCATCGTTGGCCTTAGGTGTTTCCTTTTGTTTTTCTTTCAAAAACATTTGCAGTTCATCATATTCATAGATTGAAGCTAGTTCTGTTGCTCATCTTGTTTTAGTTTTATTTGATATCTTCTTGAACGATAAGCGTGGTGGACTTTTTTTACTATGACATCAGAACTTTCATGGTCTCTAATTTCATTATCCAGCTCTCCTATATTCAGGACAAGCATTTTCTCTAAAAATTCTTTGTATTCAAGTTGAAACCTGTCCCTTCTGCGGGAGACACTGATCCATTTTTTAAATTGTGTCAAAAAGACTGTTATTATTTTGTTTCCGAGGAATTGCTGTTCAGTTTTAGAAAAAGAGTAGGTTGACTTTATTTTTCCCATGAGCAAGCCTGTACATTTAGTGTTATTGGCGTAATTATTATTCCACATTAATTCACATAAATATGAATATTTAAGTTGGTTAGGTAATTAAGACGCCGTAGATCAACACTTAGCAGATACAGAATTAACACAAGCTATTTTTAATTTTACGAAACGAAGATTTAATTTATTGGAGCATCATAAGTATTACGAATCATAGAAAAATTCGCATATTCTATTTTCTAACACTAAAAGTACAAAAAGTGTTATATATTTTATATTAAAACAATAATGTAAAAACTCTGAGGATCTCGTCAGTGCTATCTCGCTCGTAATTGGGTTATGAAACTACCGTCGATTGTTTTTTCCGCAAAACTGTAAAAACAATTCACAGTAGGTGATGCGTCAGATCTATCGAGTAGATGACGCGTCACCCACTATGATCAATAATGATTGGAAAATGCATCCAAAGTAATTTCTTAATTCTACATCAGAATTTTAAAGTAACAAATGACACAATATGACGATTATCGCGCAAAAAACGTTAATAATTCTGACTTCCGAAAAAAAAAAGATTTTTTCTTCAATTTAGCATTTCAAATGTTTCAAAATGTTAATAAAAAGGTAATAAGAAGTTTTAGTTTTAAGCAAAAAATATTAGTTTTAATATTATAAATATAATTTGATTATTTGTA
>NC_046661.1:17371422-17384448 GCF_010883055.1 Belonocnema kinseyi | reverse complement strand
TTGATGCATTTTGGTCACCCCTAATACTGAAGTCAAGTCCGAGTGTTTCAGCAGCCTCCTCCGCTGCTTTGTACAGAAATGCTCCTTTGCCCACTTCTTCGTATATATATATATATATATATATATATATACATATACGATGTGGGTTCAAAAAATAAGGTGACTTTATGGTTTTCTCAAAAAATATCCATTTATTCCTCAATATTTATGTTGTCCCCTTCAAAGTAATCCCCCTCAGATATAATACACTTGTGCGAACGCTTTTTCCAATCATCGAAGCACTTCTGATAATCATTTTGTGGTATAGCGTTGCGTTCTTTCAGCAATGCAGTTTTTATCTCCTCAATCGTTGAAAATCGATGTTCTTTCATGGATATCTTCAGTTTTGGAAAAAGAAAAAAGTTACTGGGGGCCAAATCCGGTGAATATCATTATTGACTTCATTCAAGATCTCCTGAGCGATGGTCATGCGATGGATCTTTTGATCAAAATTAGGCAGTTTTGGAACAAATTTGGCTGACGCACGTCTCATGCCCAAAACGTCCGAAAAGGTAGCATGGCATGAGCCAACCGATATGCCAACATCTTCAGAAACTTCTCTGATGGTAATTCGGCGATTTTTCAACATCATTTCTTCTACTGCTTGAACGTTTTCATCTGTTGTTGATGTGCTGGGACGTCCAGGGCGAGGTTCGTCTTCGACATCCTCTCGGCCTTCTTAGAACAGCTTGTACCACTTATACACATTTTTCTTACTCAGAGTAGACTCACCGTATGGAACTGTCAACACATCAAGAGTTTTAGAGCACTGGATTCCATTTTTTACACAAAATTTAATGCAAACTC
The DNA here is from genome assembly GCF_010883055.1 of Belonocnema kinseyi. Classification (NCBI taxonomy): domain Eukaryota; kingdom Metazoa; phylum Arthropoda; class Insecta; order Hymenoptera; family Cynipidae; genus Belonocnema; species Belonocnema kinseyi. The sequence continues at coordinate 17,383,602 of NC_046661.1, read as the reverse complement.
TTTGCTCCAATTTTTCGAAAGAAGAAATCGCCGAGCACGCCAAACCCTTCTAACCTTTTACGCCTCTGCCAGAAAAACAACACGAGCTATATAGTCAAAACTGTGAACATATGATCGTGACGAGTGTACCAACACAACAAAACAAAAACAAAAAATTTGAAACTTGAATGTACGTAGCCCGCGAAAATTGAAAAGTCACCTTACTTTTTGAACACACCTCGTGTATATATATAGTGATTCCTAACTATATGAGATGTTATGTTGTTGACCAGGGTGTAATAATATTCTTCTGGATGGAAGTCAAAATGTCATTCAATTACTGGTCCTAACTTTATATGAATAACGTTCTAGTGTTCCCCACGGACTACTAATGAGAAAACCAATCTTGATACACTCGTTTTGACTGCTATAACTACACCTTAATTGTTAGGCTCAATCGTCACTAAAGTAGTGAGGTATTCGCACTGCGTTCTACTATCTCCTTTTCTTCCGTGAAGAAAGGAAATATTATACCGTAGTGTGCATGCGCCACTACTTTCGTGACGGCTGAGTCTAGAAATAAAGATGAAGATACTGCATTCAAATCTCGAGACAGTTTCTACTGCGTGATCAGTCCTTTTTATTTCTCTGTGGTTTTTCCTAGACAGTGTTTATATGACAGCTTATACATTCAAAACTCGTTTATCGCAATACTCGTTTATTGCAAGTCTCATTTATATCAGGCCAAGCTACTCGTATAGCGCAACATGCACAACTCCCACCACTGATTGTCACATGTTGCGTATAGCCAGTGAGAGTGGAAGTGGGAATGTATTGTAAAACCACCTTACGGGTAGGTTGCGGGGGGTGGGGTCCCCTCTCGAGTTGCAATGAAGGAGATCTTTCCTGCTCTCTCTCTCTCGCTTTGGTCCTCTCTCACTCTCGGTCCCCCTTCTCATTCTCTTTCTCGCTCTCGCTCTGTGACCTGCAGCTTAATCCTTCCACGAAAATCCATTCCGGAACCACTGTGCGTTGGAACGGGCAGGTGTTATCCTTTTCAACGTGAACAGACCAAATCTAGGCTACCCTTTATTCGCCCTAACTCCTCTCTTCATACTTTCAATATCATTGGGCTCATTAGAAAACACCATAATTTTCCGATGGATCTTGTCAGTGGTGGCTTACGTAAAGTATTCACCCCGACTTAGTACAAAATATTGCATTTATATCTATATGTCTACATTTAGTGTGAAAAATGAATAGTCAATCCGAATATCCAGAAAGAAAGAGGAAAATTGTAATGATGACAAAGGAAAAACAGCTTGTTTATCATCATGGCCTCCCTGATTATGACGAAAAAATTATTGAAGGAAAGTGGTAATATTTAGAAGATCTGTCTAATTAAATTTTATATTTAAGTTTGACCTTCCAATTTTCCGTGTACGTAGCCAGAAGAAATAGTTTGTTTTTCCTAGGGTAAACTGACCGTAAAAATATCGTTGACCTGCTCTTTGTATAGGCGTACACATATCATGCCATGAATTATAATTTTTATTTATTTGACAAGTATACTTTCATTATGCTTTTAGTATTATACACCAGGAAGCATGCCAACGAGAACGTTGGAGGAAGATGTGTGTGCTGTATGTGGCAACAAGCTCCTAGTTTCTGAAGACGAGGAGGGGGTCATAGAGAATACATATAAGCTGAGTTGTGAACACGTTTTTCATGAGTTCTGCATCAGGGGCTGGTTCATCGTAGGCAAGAAGCAAACTTGTCCTTACTGTAAGGAGAAAGTCGACCTGAAAAAAATGTTCCGGAATCCGTATCCTTTTGAAATATATAAATGATCCCTCTTATGGCTTGTTGATTATAGAAAATTAAGAATAACGTTCATTAGTATGACAATTCCCTAAAAGCGCGGAACGTTCCCTGAGCGTGTAAAATATCCGCCTCTTGGGAACGTTCCAGGAACGTTTCACTGCGACCTGAGAGGAACCTTCCATTATTGTTATTTTTGATAACAATTGTCTCGTAAACCGTAAGAGGTAGGTAAAAATAGATGTCATTTTTGAGTTTGGAGTACCGTATGTACTACATTGTAATATGGTATCTATATCGTAAACTGACATTAATTTTTACCTATCACTTACGGTTTATCGGATATTTATTGATAATAACAACAAAAACGATCATTTATTCTTTGAACGTTCCAGTATAATGCTCCGAGAACGTTCCACTGAAACGTTCCCAAGTGATGGACATTTTACACGCTCAGGGAACGTTGCTGGTACGTTCCAGGAACATTCACGGAATGTTCCGTGCTACTAGGGTTGCATTTACTTTATCTGCAAGTCACCCTTATAAAGTAAGTACAATAATGCAATGCAAAGATGTGCGGCATCTTGTTTAAGCTTAAATTAACTGTCCGAATCTCATGTCCAGTAAGTTCCAATTTCTCTCCAGGCGCGGATCCAGAGGTGGGTGATCGGGGCGACCCCCCCCCCTCCCCTGAGCTTACGAAATAATACGTATAAGGCGTTATGTAAGGTTCACAGTATTTGAAAAAGATTTTTTTAAATATTTAATAATGCCATTAAAAAGAGCTCATCAATATGATTTGATAATTTTTAATAACTGAATCAAGGATCTTTTTTTTTAGTCCTCAGTATAAGGTTGGCAGCGGCGCCCCCTGTAGGGTATCTGTGGATCCTCCGCTTTTTCTCTCCACATCTACTTTCAAACTCTTCAATGCTTCCCCCCTCTGCATAGATTCACAATACTATTAATTGCGTTTACTATGAAGCAGACTGGGGTACATACTAGTGAGTCTGAAAGTAGCTGTGAAGGGAAATAGAAAGTTATCAAACTGAAACTCATTGTAGTTCTAATGTATTTTACAAAGGCCCAGATAATGAGCAGAAGTAACTCTATTGGGATTGTCGTATACGGTGAGCCTTAACTAACTTTAACCGGAAGGTACTTTAGGTTAGATGATATTTATAGAATATTGTTTTATGTTGACATATAAGTAACTTAAAAAAAATGCCAATACAAAATTTAAGAGGGCTGTGTACTAGCGTGGGAACTCTGAGTTGAGTGTGTGAGAGAGACAGAAATATGATAAGCACACCCTAATGGGTGGAGTTTTTAGTGAAAAAAATGTTGACAGCCAAGCATAATTGGAATATTTTCATAAAAAAGGGTACATGGTGAAAAAAGTTTAAAAACAATTTTCTGGGAGAAAGTCATAATCAGGGGACCATCAACCTATATTAAACATTGCCTGGAAACCGGTACCCATGCGGAAGGTGGTAGTTTGTCGAGCGGACGGTTTTTGGCCTCGCAAGACCTTCTCATTGTTTGAGATTATACACGGGGGAGAAAAATCCGGATTTTATACAATATTAATCAATTCAATTTTAACATACTGCATTAGCCTCGTTATATTATTATGAGTAAATCAAAAAAAGATTGATAAAAATCGGTCGATATTTTCCATCTCAGTTAATCTTTAAAGCTTTATCTACCTGACTCGCTTATGAATCCAGGCATATTGCACAAGTTATAATTGCTAATAATAGTTTCTCATTAACTATCCGTAAAGAGTCGATATCAAATTTGAAATGTTGGAAAAGCTCTATTTCAATATTCGTCTGGTCGAAACATGCTGGAGTTAATTTCGAAATTTACTTGATATCAAGGAAAAATTTGGATTATTACAAACCGCGAAATTAGTCTTCAAAAGTAGGGTGACTTAACCAAGTCTATTTTTAATATCATTATCAATTATTAAAATTTGACAAATATTCCTTCTACCTCATTTAGTTACAAATCCAGGCGTACCACATAATTTATCATTATCGACAATTGTTTCAACTTAACGCAGATACAAATACACTACTGGCACAGTTTTGATCCAATACAGATTGCCGGAGTCGCAGCACTGGGCAACTCTACTGGGCCAGTACTGACTGGTAACGCTTAGCGTTAAATTTTTTCTAAATTTTAGAAATAATCATCACAAGCCGAAATTTGTTGTAACTAGACATTTATTTGGGAAACATTCATGCGTTAGGATAGCGAATTGTTTAAATTTTATAAAATTGATTCATACTAAAATTATGAATAATGGATTTTAGGAATAATAGGGTGGTTCGAATAAGGTACCTCAAAAAATCTCCTTAGTACATTTAAAAAAATCAAATGTGCACTTTGAAATTCTCAAATTGAATTCAATCGGATGTAAATTGGCGTTCAGCAGGTGGACGAGCTGATCATCAGTTGAAACCCTAGTCGATAAATAAAGTTGATTTCAAAAAGAAACCATATATTTCGCAGAAGAATGATGTAAAAAGTAACGTTAGTCACTTTTTATTCAATACATTAATTCGTGGGTTAATCACTATTCATTTCATGCCTATACCTATTTATGAATTATTTTGAAGTCTGTAAAACATTTTAAAACATTTTTTTATAATTTATAAATTTATAAAGATTTCGAGAATTTTGAAAAAGCTTTCAATAATGTGAAGTATTTTTTAAAAAGATTTTAAGGTATTTTATAAACTTCTAAAGCATTTCCAACAGCTTTTAATTTTAATTATTTTAGGTGATTTGAAAACATTCCAAGGAATTTTGTTATATTAATTTCATTAGTTTTATGTAATTTTAAACCTTTTACAATACTTTAGGATAAACAATGTTCTATAATTTCGTAAGATATAAAAAGACTTTACAGGACGTATATGAGCTTTTAAAATATTTAAAATGATTTAACATTATCTTATAAGATTTTTTAGGATTTATACGATTTTCAGGGATTTAAAAACTCTCAATGTACTTTAATACATTTTACATGCTTTAATAATGTATAATTTTTCTCATTAAAATATCATTGTAACGTATTTTTTTCAAAATTCTTGGCATTTTCAGCAGCTTTAAAAGATTTCTAAGAAGTTTAAAGTATTTCTAAATAGTTTACGATACTTTAAAAGATTACAAAGAAATTTTGTATTTTGATTTTAGTAATTTCATTTCAATTGAATTTAAGTTTAATGTAATTTCTCACACATTTTCTATTTATTTAAGCAGTTTGAAGGCTTTCAAAGGCTTAAATATTTTATGATATTTTAAAATATTTCATGGCACTTTTCAAGATATTTAAGCAATATCAAGAGATTTCCAAGGGTTTTAATAATTTTGAGTCATTGAAATTTTTTTAATAGATCTCAAAGTATTGTTTGACAAGACATGAAGGATTTCCTAGCGTTTTAAAGATTTAAAAAGATTTTCAAATATTTTTTACAATTCATTGGAAATCCGCTCTGAAATCTTATTAATTTATCCTAAATCCTATTCAAATCTTTTGAATTCTTCTAAATTCACTCAATTTTTACCTAATTTAATTATTTTTTCCATATTTTTCAATTATTTTCAATTCACTTAATTGCTGTTTAAATGCAGTTTGAATTTTTATGAATTTCATCTAGTTCTTCTCAATTCTTTTACATTTCTGCAAATTCACAAAAAATGTATTATATTTAATCAAATGGATTTAAAAATTTTTGAATATACTATTTTTTATAGAAGCATTGTTGACAGTTATAAATTATGTGATATGCTTGGATTCGTAAATAAGTAAGATAGCTGGAATTCTTGTCAAATGTTAGTTATTGATAAAGATATAAAAAATAGGCGTGGTCAAAGTTGCCCTACTTTTGAAGAATTATTATATTGAATTTTTCATGAGAAATTGGAATCGGAATTTCACGAAACACGAAAATCCGTTGAACGTCAGAGTGGTATTTTTAGTAAATTTGTTGAGAACTTCAAATTTTTGTTTATTTCATTAGTGGCTGAAGAGAAAATTCAGAATTGAACCTCAGAAGGTTTTCTTGAGAGTGGTGCCAGATGTGAATTTCTGTTAGCGCAGGCATAATGACCTGAGGGCCCTGCAACATTCCGGGGTTAGATAACACATAGAAATAGCTCGTTATTTTTCTAATCCAGACATAACACGTAAGTCATATTTTTCACAATACTTTCGGAAAAATTACGCCTAAACGACATGTATCCAAAAGTGCATGTAAGCAACCCTCTTAAGCTTCTATTTTTTTATTAACACCTCTGTACATTACGCAGTTCGCATTTTGAAAAAAAGCATAATAATTTTTTACTTAGCTTTCAGGAAAAAGAAGCCTATTATATTTAAAATCCATGAATTAAAAAAATAAGAATAAAAATTGTTTTTTGAAAAGGGCTCCCCTACGATTTTTAAATTGTATGTAAAAAATATGGGAACAACATCTGAGAGGAAAATTCTTGTAAAAAATTGCAGTTATGTTTTTTTTTAATGACCGTTTGCACTAAAAGAATATAAAACCCTCTGCAGATTTAACAGTTTTAATTTTACAAAGAATTTTGTAGAACTGTTTTTAGACTTTATTTAATTTTGGATAATCACTTAATAAACAAGTTTTTGTTTCATTTTTTTATATTCTACTAATATTTCGTAACCAACATCTCGTGATGTCTCTTTTAGGTTAAAGTTGGTGTTGTTCTTGAATCGGAACCCACAAATATCAACATGAAAGTAGAACATTAGAAGGAAGAAAAAAATACTGTAATAATTAATAAGTTTGAGATCAAAATTTGTATCCGAAATGACGATAAAGTTTTTGAAAAAATCAACGAATGAGCGGATTTTTGTAAAATTCGTTACCACTTGGGTTTTCGGTTTGCTGAACACAATTTTGGGATAAAAATTCTACTTTCGACATATTTTATTTTTAATCTTGAAGCCGAAACTTTCGTATAACGTAAAGCTGTGACTTCGGGTGTCAGTATTATTAGTTATAGTTGTCCGTTTATTTATTTACATTTTAGTCTTATATTGTTCCAAATATGCCCGCGATAAAGCATAAGGTAAATTTTTGGAATCTTAGATTTCGTCTGCTAGTGTGAAGACTGAGTGTGTAACTATAAATACCACCTTGTGACGATTTGGCTATTTACTTTTTACTTTCTGCTTATGTAATACAATCAGTACATATACGAAACTAATAATGTAGCCCCCAATTGGATTGACAATTCAGTTGGCGAAAGGCATTCTTACGGGAAAGTTTCAGGCGACGAATGGAGATTTCATGTGTAAAATTCTAGATTTGTGGGTCATTATAAATTTATGATTAAAGAAGAACGGGCGAGAAATATGAAATATAGTTAATGGTGGCCTCACACTATGAACACGAGTAGTCAATGAATTGCATGGTAACCCAGGAATTCGAATGGTTTTTAATGACAGAGAAAGGAAGCATGTACAAAAGTATGAATTTGTATATCACAGATTGATATGATTTAGATGAAAGTAGAAACTAAAAGGCTATTTATTGTAGCATATTACACTACCATTGATGGTTACAGTGATGATACGAATAATATTCTTTGGGAATAATTTAATTTCGTTGTAGGACCCAGAAACGTATTGTAGCGGATATAAGTTTATTAGCTTCTGCTTGAAAAAAGGCTTGTTTATCACAATGTAATGACACATTTTTATTTAGCTCGTGACTGGTTTGGTTACAATGAAGGTACCATATCATCTACCTTGAATAAAATTATAGAAATTTTGTTCCAGATCCTTTTTCCCATGAGTATTGTATATCTTTAATAAAGAACATAGTCGCTCGAACTTGGAAATCTGGAAAGAAATTTCGAACTTATTTATTAATAAAACTAAACTAAAGACAAAACGAAGGCTGGAAGAAAATCATAAAATTCACTATATCGTTATAGTCGTGAATGGTAGCGTTTTCAAACCTCATTTGTTGGGAGTAAAACATAAAAAGCTTGCGTACTTGTTAGAAGCTGCAATTGTGATGACCGAGGTCGAATGTTTAAAAACTTCAACGTCAGAACAACAAGGGTCGTCTCTCTCGAAGTTCTGCAGATCTAGTTGTACCAGTTCGCAGACAGCTTTTGTGGCAAAATGTTTTAATGGCAGCAAAGAGGTGGACACTTTAAGGTTGTGCCCAAAAACAAAATAGAGAACGAGGTTCCTATTACACATGTATCTGGATGGAACACACTGCTCGATATTGTCTAGCGGAACAGGTGTTTCGAAAGGAGAGCACTGACTTATACTTTAAAGTAGTTAATAATGGATTCACTTGGAGCTAGAAGTTGAAAAAGATAAGCTAGGTTTTGAATTGCATTACGGGTCGATAAAGATAGACGTGAATAAGTGGATAATATATTTAGATTAAGAGAGTACCCTGGGTAATATAATTACAAATGAGAATCGTTTGATATTTGAATGAGTTGTATTAAAATGCATTTAGGCTCCGGTTAAAATTTTGGAACCTTTCAAAGCTTCATATTCGAGAAATCAGAGATTAAAAATAACATGTGATCTTATGAGAAGACGTACTTTTTTAGTACATATAAAGATTAAAAAATGAAAAAGTTCTGAAATAATTCTGACATGTATAGAATGTTTTCCGAAATTCATATCTGCTTCGTAAAGTATCATTCAGAGTCTATAAGAATAGAAAAACATATTTATATTGTAAATGTATGACTGACGTCAGCGAACTGTACATATGAAAACGTTGGATCATTTCCGCGTGCTCTAGTTTATGCGCGAATTTTAAATAACACGCGGCTCACACGCGACGTTTATGTAAGTCAATAACAAGTGGGAGCGTTCTCTCAACTGACTTGCTACGTACTGAGGGTACTTTCTAAAGACTGATTCAAAAGGATATGGTTGACTGTTATTTCAAAGTAATTAAAAAAGGATCCATTTAGATAGGAAGATAAGAATTGAAAAAGCAGAAAAAATTCTGGATTTCTTAACGGATAGGAAAGTATAGACTTGAATAAGCGGAAGATTAATTTGGATAGAAAAAAATATTGAAGAGGATTAGCTTGCAATATACAGTGGGAAGAAAAGAATAAAATGTGGATAAGTGGTGGATAAACATGCATAGGAAGATTATAATTCAAAAGAATAGGAGTGATTGTAGATTAAAACAAAAATAGGAAAGCATCGAAGGGATAGACACAGGATATAGATAAACACAACGTTTCTTTCCATTTCAATCTTTAAGATAAAAAAGTATTTGAAAGCATAGAAACTATCCATTTACCTATTAATTTTAGTCCATTTAAGACGGCCGAATGCTGATTTAAACATGTAAACACTTTGGAGCTTGTAAGTAAGTAGAATCGGACCGTGGAACGTCTTTTTGTGCAGTTAGATTTACTGAATCAATGAATAATCGACAAGTTGACCATGTAAAAGTCGCTACAAAAAAAGTGTAGAGCAAACGGTTAGGTTGTGCATATTAAGGGGATTTATTAAAGTTATAAAACGGGATGTAAGATTCTGGCTCCAATTTTGAATATTTTTGTCTGATTTTTTGCATACGTCATCTAAATATTATTATTTTTTATTGGCCAGAACCAGTTTTTCGATCAAATGTTTCTGTTTTGTTTAATCGTCAAAAAAAGAGAGAACAATAGGGAAAAATAGCAGTGACGCTCAGTGTTAGCTGTATAGGCACTTTAGCGGTACACTCATCGACCTACGTCAAACCGGCGCAAGGTAGGCACCCTAGAGCGCGTCGAATTTCTCGTAACGAACCATCCTTTCATTGTTATGAGATTCTGGCCGGTTATACATCCATGTATAGACGTAAAAAATTATTGCAATTTATGTTTTTGAAACATGTAACAACATCCTTTTATCGCAGATTTTCACACCTTTGTATTCGGTAAATATCACTTCAAAAGTTTCCAAGTTCGAATCCAGGCTTTGGAAAAACATTTTTATTGAAATGAAATATCGAATCCTGGTCGTAAACTCCATTTACTTTTATGGCAGGTAGGTCTTCTAACTTCTAACCTCCTTATATGTATATTAAAAATTTGTCATAAGGACAACCGCAGGATTTCACCAGGAGCGAGTGCTAATCTGAAAAATTGCACCCGCTCCCAGCGAAATCGCGGTAAAATTTCAGCCACAACCACGTCTCACGACCGTGAGATAGGTGGTTACAGCCTGTAACGGAATCAATATGACGATCCGGCAAAAGTTTCGTGCATCCTGAGAACAAGGAGTGATCCAAGGACTACCGCCTTCTGCATTTATCCCGGAAGTGTTTTAGCATATTGTTGACACACAGGGATGCTTTTCAGGCTATTAACGAGTGAAAGCTTGGCACTTCCAAGAGCGCCGACAATAAGGACAATTAGTTTAACAGAATATTCCCTTGGCTATAATGTTTTTGTCAGCTGATGCCGAAAATTCGATAACGAACATGGTTCGCTTCTCGAAGTCAAGAAGAACCATGTCTGGCCTCGAGTGTGCAACAGAAACAATTGTCGAGAATACAAAGTTCCAGTATATGCGGCACTTTCCATTCTCGACAATTGACTCGAATTCCCTAAGAGCATTTATAGGAGTGATAATAAGTTAATGCCGTAAAAGTGACAAGAGATGGTATATATGTTGCGTACCCCCTTACGGTGTTCTTTGAATCATTTTAAGCATTTTTGCCTAAACAACCATACCTCTAATATAAATTTCGAGCCTCCCAATTTTTCAAGGTTGGTTTTTTTTCCAAAAAGTGACTTAAATGTGTGTAAAAGACATTTTTTTCTCTAACAAAATATGTATCGGGGGATTTTCGGGATCGAGGAATCCATTTCTGGCATTTATTTTTATGTTTACGTGCCGTCAGAGAGTGCTTCCGTACATTTTTTTTTAGATTTTATCGCCTTTTTTTAAAGAAAATTGACAAAATTGTTGAGAAAATCGATGAATGTATGACTTTCTCATGATGGAATCACAAATTTTAAATAGCCCAAAATGATCAGGGTTGAAAATTAGTTGATTTTTTTCATTTAAATTTCATATGTTTTTATATCTTAATTTTTATTTTGGAAGAGAAAAAATAAGGTAAAATAATGAAAAAATATGCTTTGTTGATTTAGCTAGCAAACAAAGAAAAAATCGGATTTTTAGTATTAAATTAAATACAATCTATATAGGTCGTGCATGGGTACCCCCCAAATTTTCAACGCTGATCATTTTGGGCTATTTAAAATTTGTGATTGCATTATGAGAATTTTTTTATATTCGTCGATTATCGCAATAATTTCGTGAATTTTCTCCCAAAAAGTCGATAAAATCACAACAAATATAAGGAAGCGCCCTCTAGTGCCACTCAAAAATAAAAATAAATGCCGAAAATGGATTACTCGATTGCAAAACCCGTCGGATACACATTTGGCTAGAGAAAAAAAGTGTTTTTGTCTTTTTCATACAACATTTGAGTCACTCTTTTGGAAAAAAACCTACCTAGCAAAATTTGGAGGCTCGAAATTCATTTCAGAGTTATGGCTTCCTGGCCAAAAATTCTTAAAATGATTCAAAGAACACCGTGAGGGGTTACGCCCAAAAAATCACATTCGAGAAATTTTAACGGGCTTGTTGGCCAAATTGTTCTCGTAGGTAAATAAATGTATGCCTATTTTTTTATTTGCAAAATAAAATGTTTTTAGAACTCGCTCTGAGGCTTCAAAGTTTCCTGATTTGAAGTAAAGAAATCCTTACACGAGCTACAAGTTTAACCCAGTGAGCAGCGTTTTACTCAATTTAAATTATACTTTTAATCATTTTTTTTTAGAAATCTATTCTCAATACTCTAAAGAATGTCTCTTTAAAATGTCAAGTTACACAAGTATATCTGAGGGTCACAATGAACCTCCAAAAATTGCCATTATATGCCATTTTTGATATGCCTAAAACTTTTGCATAATATTTCTGAGATATAAAATTGCGATAAATGCAATATTCATTGATAAGTAAACAAGTATATTAAATATCAAATAAATTGGCTTATAATTTCCTAAATTAAAATTAAAATTATTTCTTGAAAAAAGGATCCTACTCCATCTTCACTCCATTGGATAAATTTAAAAATTATGAAATAATTATAATTTCCTGTCCAAAATCGAAGAAATAAAAATTGGAAACATTTTACATGTTAAACTCCATAAGATATAAAAATGGCCAAAGCGAGTTCTAAAAATATTTTTTTTTCGAAAATAAAAAAAAGGCATACATTTCTTTCCCTACTAGAACGATTTGGCCAACAAGCCCGTTGAAATTTGTCAAATGTAATTTTTTGG
>NC_046661.1:17336530-17371322 GCF_010883055.1 Belonocnema kinseyi | reverse complement strand
GTGACAATATTGCAACAGTAAAAGGGAAAGGAATATTCTTGTTATAATATGTTAACTTTCGATGGCGCCTATACGTACCTTAAAGGAGTTTCCAAATCAACTTATTTATATAAAAAGCATGACTCCATTTTCGCTTACAAATATGAAAGGGGGCAACTCGTTTAATTTATTACAAAATCTTCACTAATTATCGGCTGTATTTAATTACTTTAGTAATTGTTAAGTTAAAACTCAATTTTTATATTAAAATGACTGTTTATTAGTTGAAATTTTCTCCAAAACAAGTGACTAGCTTATATTTCAAGAGTTCGGATCAATGGATATATATTTGATTATTTTGAAAATTGTAAAGTATTACTATATTTTGCTCTACTTCACTATAATAATTGTAATTTTATTATAATTTTAACATTTTTCGTAATTTTTAATGTTTTTATTAGGAATTACTTATTTAAATCAAGGTTTCATTCTTCGCTGCAAAAATACTTGAAAACTTGCAGTCTATGATGTGACAAGTTTTCCAATCTTAAAAAAATAATAAGAAACATGAACAAAAATTAACAATTGGTTGAACTCTGAGACGAAAAATTTTATAATGAATAATTTAATATTTTTGTTCCTTATTTCTAAATTTTATTTTCAGCTACCCTGAAAAATGTATCGCAATCAATTTATATGATAACAATTCATTATATGCATGGGTATTGTAGCAGACATTTTCACTGTCTTGTTTTTATAATTTAAAGAGTTCGCCTCCTAAAAATTAACTATTTTGTTGTCACAAAAATTAAATTTTTTATTTCTAATGCTTTTTTAAAAGTGACTGCAGCTTGGGATCACAGCTTGGGATCACAGCAAATACGGTGCCCAATGAATTGTTCAACCGAAGGTCGATTTTTTTTGCAGCCGTCCTCCTGCACTCCCTTCAGTCGGTGGTCCACTTAAATGTGTCATTTTTCATAAGCTTTTCTTACTCTTTACTCAATGTAATTTAAGCGTTCAATCTTTTTTTTTAGAAATATATTCTCAACAGTTTAAAGAATGCCTCTTCAAAATGTCAAGTTAAACAAGTACAGTAGACTTTACGACACTTCTCGTTTTCGGGCTATAGGGGAAGCGCACAGGAATTGTCAGATAACCCTCTCTGCTGCGTCAAGCCGAGTTCGGCGCAGTAGGCGTAGCCCGCCGCGTATGCGTCTGTGTGAGATGAGACAAGGAGTGAGGGCAAGCGAACGAAGCACAAATCGGGAAATGAGAACTGTCGTAGCGAGAAGTGTCGTAAAGTCTACTGTATATCTAAAGATCACAATGAGCCTCCAAATATTGCCATTTTATGCCATTTTTGATATGTAAAAATTTTGCATAATATTTCTGAGACATAAAAATACGATAAATGGAATATTCACTAAGAAGTAAACAAGCATATCAAATGTCAAATAAATTGACTTATAATTTCTTGTCTAAAATCGAAGATATGAAAATAGGAAACATTTTACATGTTAAACTCCATAAGATATCAAAATGGCCGGAGCCAGTTCTAAACATATTTTTTTCGAAAATAAAAAAATAGGCATACATTTATTTGCCTACGAGAACGATTTGGCCAACAAGCCCGCTAAGATTTCTCAAATGTGATTTTGTGGGCCACCTTAATATATATATATATATTCGGTAGATATCACTTTAAGAGTTTCCCAGTTTGAATCCAGGTTTTGGATAAATATTTTTATTGAAAAGAAATACCGAATTCTTGTAGTAACTCCATTTACTTTCATGACAGGTGGCCTAACGACCGTGAAATAGGCGTTCACAGCCTGTGACGGAATCAATACGACGATCCGGCAAAAGTCACGTGCACTCTAAGGACGCGGAGCGAACCAAGGACGACCGCCTTCTCCATATTCCCCGCAAGTGTTTTAGCATATTGTTGACAAGCAGGGATGTTTCTCAGGCTATTAACCAGTGAAAGCTTGGCACCTTCAAGAGCGCGGATGATAAGGACGATAAATTTAACAGAATATTCCGGGTACAATCGTCGCAACTTCCTATTAAGGTCTTTTTACCTCTCTTTCTCTTCATTCTCCTTGGTGATGAGGTTCTGATCGTGCCGAAAATTCGATAACGAACATGGTTCGCTTTTCGAAGTCAAGAAGAACCATGTCAGGCCTTGAGTGTGCAACAGAAACAATTTATTAAGGTTTTAAGGATATTAAGGTTAATACCGTAAGAGTGACAGAGATGGTAATAAATCACTCTTAGTGCCGCATTGTGCCTTTGGACGTAGGTCGTTCCCGCGTGAGTTGGACAACTATATAGTATGCGTGCTAAATGCTCGGGGTGTGCATTGAACGGCCTGCAGCTATCATCGGGAATTTCTTGGCTCAAAATGTGGCGAAGGTATGTTAAGGTGGAAAGAACACTATCTTGACATGCCAAAATGAAGCCCTCAGTCCCAGACTTCAATCCGGGTGCTTTAAGGGTAGCAAAAATTAGCTCGCATGACATTGACTGATCATTCACATTTCGGTGGAAGATGCCGTGCATCCTGTTATCAAGGAGCTGTTCACGGAAGTTTCTCTCGTGTGCTTTCTTAATCCTTGCTTTCACGAATGAGTACTCGAGATAGATAAGATTGGATGCATTTTGCTCACCCCTAATACTGAAGTTATTTTCAAAATTTTCAGCAGCCTCCCCTGCTGCTTTGTACAGAAACGCTGCTCTGCCCACTTCTTCATGCTTCCTGACAATTTTGAGAAGAGGGCTTCTTCCATTTGCGACTCTATGTGCTGTACTCAGAATAAGCCTGTTGGGAATACATTCAAGATTCAATATTCCGCGACCACCTTGACGGCGTGAATTGTAGAGTTCTCTTAGCGTGAGATAGTATCCATATATATATATATTCGGTTTGGGTTTGATACCTCTAGAATCAAACTGAAGGGCCTATGACAAAGCCACCGAACCACCCCCAAGCGGAGGTGTGAAAACCGTGCCGAAGGCTGAATGGCACCTGCGTGAGGTGTCCAGAACGGTGACTCTGAATACCGGGCGACCTCTCAGAGTACGTAGCCTTATCCTTGCATGCGGGTCTCTACAAGGATAGACGAACCCCTTTCCCTAGCTTCTCGTGGGAACAACAATGACAACACCAAACATAGTTATAGTAAGTGCAGTTCCAAAAAACAGAACGCGCAGGGCTCCCGACAATGGTTTGGCTATCAATTATTGTGTTTATAATGCAGCGAGAGCTTTGGCCGATGCGAACCGTAAAACAAAACCAACGGTTGATCATAAGACCGAAAGACGAATTCATCAACTTGCCATAAAGATAGACTGGGCAAGACAGTACGCGTCTCGCCTTCAGTGTGTGATTGGCTACATTACATCTGGCAGGAATTTTACTCCCAAGGTTCGAAAGTTCGCGCGCGAACTCCGGACCCGTTATCACACACTTAACAAGTCAAAGCTGCTGACCATCAGGCAGCATATTGTTGAGAGAATACGGATACTATCTGACGCTAAGAGAAGTCTTGAAAAATTGATTAATCTGGAACTTATCCTAGTATTTTTAGTTTGTTATCATTTATTCGTGCTAGGACGGTCCTTGCAGAAGTATGCTCGATGCACATTGCACATAAATCGCCAGCAAAAGGTACACAATAACATGGTCTTATTATCATTATCACGTAGAAATAAGCCACCTCTGGTTAATTTCTTCAATACAGGACGTTCTTTATGCAAGTGCACGTATCATCACACGGCAGTTCAAGAAACACCTAGAGCTTCAGCACGTTTATCATCAGAAATTGCAAAATCAAAGTGCCTACCATGCTTACAATAATAATAAAAATGCATTTTTCTTTATTGAATATGAAATATTGTAATATTTCTTAAGGCTTTTTTTAAAACAACGTATTTTTTATCGGCAAAAAGTGAGTAATTCTCGAAAATATCATTTCTGCTTGGAGAATTTGGGCAAAACAGTTCCCTTTGTGCAAAACCACGCTTTAGATAATGATAAAATTGCGTTTTTGTTAATCGCATAATATATATTCTAATATTTCTTTATGCGTGTTTCTTTTAGAAATAATTTTTTTGAAAACTACATATATTTTATCAACAAAGCGTGAGTAATTGTCGAAAATATCATGTCTGCTTGAAGTCTTTGGGACAAAACAGTTTCGTTTGTGCAAAACCTCACTTACAATAATGATAGAATTGCATTTTTTATTGGACATTAAATATTATTACATTTCTTAAAGCGGGCTTCTCTTAGAAATCTATTTTTTTAACTACTTATTTGCTACCAGAAAAAACTAAGTCATTCTCTAATATATCAACTCTGCTTGCAGACTTTGGGAAAAACCAGTTTCGTTTGTGCAAAACCCCTCTTATAACAATGATAAAATTGCAGTTTTATTTATTGAATATTAAATATTCTAATATTTCTTATGGCGAGCTCCTCTTAGAAATAACTTTTATGAAAACCATATATGTTTTATCAACAAATAGAGAGTGATTTTTGATCATATCATTTCTGCTTGAACACTCTGTGCAAAACAGTTTCGTTTGTGCAAAACCTATCTTACAATAATGATAAAATTGCATTTTTTATTGAACATTAAATATCATTACATTTCTTAAAGCGGGCTTCTCATAGCAATCTCTTTTTTTAAACAACTTATTTGGTACCAACAAAAACTGAGTCATTCTCTAACACATCAGCTTGTAGAATTTAATCACCTATTTCAGTCTTGCAATATTCTTCAGTCTTAAGAATTTTCCTAAGTATAAATATAATTTGTAAATACATAACAATAATATCTGTCTCATTTAGGGACACGGTAGCTTGATTAGCGTACACCGCAGAGAGGATTTCTGGTTTGGCAGCTTGAATAGCGTTCGCCAGGAATCGAGGTTTATAGTTGGCAGCCTAGACAGCGTACACCAAGATGTGTTTGCAAGAAATAGCTGAGATAGCGTGCATTTCTCGTTTAGGAAGGGAAAACTGATCTTATGCCCGGATGGCGAACTAAGATTCAGTTAGAGGAAACAATAAATACAAGTTTGGAGCTGAGATGGCGTGCCCAGAAACATAATCAAATACAGTTCCAAAATAAGAATGCAGTTCAAAATACAAAATCAAATGCAATTGAAAATCACAATATGGAGCTTAGATAGCGTACCCAGTTTAATAATGTGATTAAGTTTTTTTAGAGCCGAGGTGGCGTACCCAAAAAACATAATCAATACAATTTTTTCAGAGTCTAGATGGCGTGCCCGAAAAACAAAATTAAAATGGTTCCTAGAGCCGAGGTGGCGTACCCAGGTTTAATATTTTACGGCAGCTAGAGCAGCGTGCACCGCATTTGTAAAAAAAATTATACCTTGGTTTGCTTGACTAGGTGTGAGATTCCCTCCTTATAGAGCTGTTGCACTGACGAGAAGTCACCTGGCAGGATACCACTTGAGCGGTTGATGGGCCGTTTACCCGAAGGTATCGATCTAATGCCAGTCTGCCTTCTTAAATATGTTTCAATTGTGCTTACTTACGAGAAAGCGTTTTAACGCTTTCTAAAGGTAGACGCCTGTACTAGTCAGGCCTTGCCTACCTCACATTACCCATGTCTATATTACATTTATATATATAATTAATTAATTTTTCCTTGCTACGCATCGACAGTCTGCCTGTACTCGGTATCCTGTAGATTGCAACCGTTACATCTGCCCCCTTTTCGAGAATAATCCTGCTTAGGGGGTTTCTCGAAACCTTAGCGGTTGTTGTTGAGATCTGGGGTGATGTCCTCTAGTTCTTTCCTCTCCTTCTGAGATATGTGGAATTCAATATTTTCTTGCTCGTTACTCTCATTGTTCATGGTAGGTCCAGCATCTTTTCCTTCAGAGCTGCTTTTTTCATAATTAGGGCCTTGACGAAGCCTGGCTGAAGTGCTCTAATGAGAGGCACGGAGCGTTTGATAATTTTGGGCTTCCGAGGAATGTTGGGGTCCAGTTTCATGCCTTTAAGTTGTTCTAGAGCAATACTGATGGGGATGCTTTGGGTCGTTTTTTGTATTGATGTTTCTGGAGATCTTATCATGTGACGCCCTTCATCAATAATCTGAGGAAATCCTGTGCTATCTCTTGGGTCTGTACCCTGTTCAGCTGTTTCCACCTTTTTTTGTGGGACTAGATTCTGTCTGGACTTTGTTGACACTCATCCACTTCTGCTTGGGGTGTTTTCTTTTTTTACTGTGTGAGTATGGCTCAGCAACAACTATTTCTTGTTTGTTGGTTTTCCACCTACTTATCATCCCACCCTCGTATATGGCCTGTACCTGAACGTCGTTTTTTTCAGCAGGTGATATGTTTTCGTTTCGGTTGAGGCGTCTATCTAAAAAAAAATTTAAAAAAAAAAAAACAAAAATAAACAACAAATCTTGTATATTCTTTGGTGGACGAACACAGAGTGGACGGAAACAACATGGAAGAACGTCTTAATCGTAATATGTTCGAATATCATTCGCGTGAATCATGCCCGTCTCTTTATTATTTGATAGGTTCTTAACAACATACGTTCCATTTCAAATCATTATTTCTAATGGCGTTAGTCCAGTGGTTTCGTGATGGATTTCATTGATGATATTCTCGATAGTGTGTAGTTTATCATACCAAGCTGAGTGTTTATGCTCGAAGAGTAAAATACGTAAAAACTTGGATAATTTTCTATTAACCCTCTCGACCATATTATCTTGTGGATGCCTTATAGAAGTGAAAGTTTGCTCTATTTTTTCTTTTTGAAGACGATCCCCATATTTTGGAAGTAAACTGTGTCCCATGGTCAGAGACAATTCGTTGAGGTTTACCATGTTGGGGAATGAAATTGTCAAATATTTTAATGATTGCAGCCTATGTCGTTTGTTTTTTAATGGCATACTATTTTATATATTTGCTGAATCCGTCTAGTACCGCAAATACATATCGAAACCCAAATTTGGATGTTGGTAGTGACCCATAGAAGTCACTGAATATCACCTGCAGTGGTGCTGAGATAACAATTGGCTGTTGTGGGGCATAACATTTTCTGTATAGACAATTATCATTTATTAGATATTTGTCCTCGTCTTTTAAGTTATCTATTAATTCCTTTAGTCTAGGGTCTTTCTTTTGTTTATATTTTAATTTTGAGAACTCCTTCTTAAAAAGGTTAGAGGGTCTTTGAGCTAGGTGATATATTATGAGCCGTTTATCATTTGTTTCTGGTGAATCTTGATGTCCTGTTGTTAATCTACTTAGTGCGTCTGCGATTACATTTTCTTTTCCAGAACAGTATTCTACTTGTATCCCATAGTCGTGTATAACTAGGATCCATCTGGTTAATCTTCCACTTAGCAGTTTACAAGTTTGTAGAAACGTGAGAGCCATGTGATCCGTTCTATGGATGATTTTTGCACCTAGTAGAATTGTTCGAAACTTCTGTAAGGACCATACCAGAGCTAAGAGTTCCTTCTCAGTAGTGAAATAGGATATTTCAGCCCCTTTTAAGGTTCTTCTTCCACAAACTATTAGTTGTATGTCGTGTTCATTCTGTATCTGGTAAATTACTGTTAGTAAAGCATATTTACTAGCGTCTGTTTGTAAGTAGTAAGGTTTTGAGGGATCCGGAAAGTAGAGCATGATCCATGCACAAAGAAGATTTTTTACTCTCTCAAAAGCTTCCTGGTGTATTTATTCCCAATGCCATTTTGTGCCTTTTTTAAACAATTCCAGCATGGGTACCAATTCCTTAGATAGTTTCTCGGTGAATTTTGCATTGAAATTTACAGTTCCCAGAAATCCCTGTAGTTGTTTTTTATTTCTAGGTACATTAAAATCTTTTATAGTCTGAATTTTCGTAGGGTCTGGCTTTACACCATCTGCTGAGATAATGTGTCCTAAAAATGTAACCTCATTTCTTCTAAAATCACATTTTTGAGATTCAAGGTTATATTATGCTTTCTAAATCTTTTGAAAACTTGTTCCAAATGGCACAGATGTTCATCTTCAGATTCAGATGCCACAAGTATGTCATTAACATGCGAGAAAATGAATTCTTGTAGGTCTCTTAATACAAGATCTAACCCTCGAACCAAAGCAGCCGTGCTGGTTTTTAATCCAAATGGCGTGACATTATATTCGTAGCATTTTCCTTTGTATAAGAATGCTGTGTATTTTTTGGAATTTGGATGGAGTGGAATTTGTCAGAAACTCATGTTCATATCTAAACTTGTCATCAGCCTTTTGTTTTGGCATCTTCGAAATAGAGTTTCCATAGTCTCTGTGCCTTCATGACCCTCTTTCAATATCTCGTTCAGCTTCCTGGCATCGAGACACAGCCGAATTTTGCCTGATTTTTTTAATGTTGCCACTGAAGGATTCAGATGAGGACTAGTAGATCTACTGATGATTCCTAAATTGAGCATTGTCTCTATTTCTGCATCAACCTGTTTTTCGTAGTTAATAGGAATAGGGTAAGGATAAGCATATGATATTTTACTACTTTTAACTTGTAGATGGCGTTGATAACAAGAAATCCTTCCTGGCCTTGAAGAAAAGATGTCCCGATACTTCCAGATAAGGTCCTTATATTTGAACTTGTATCCCGATGATATAGATTCGTTTTCATTTATTTTAATCTCCAAGTCTTGAAATTGAAGCTCCTCTTCTGAATTTATTGCCTTATTTGAGATTAATATTTCTTCTATATTTTTCGTAAAAGTATTCTCTAATATTTCTGCTTGGATTTTAAGAGCAATAGTCTCCTTTGCTTGATGTAGGGTAAGGGTGTCTTCCTGAAAATTGATAATTCCCCCCAGAGGTTTTAAAATTTCTACTCCTAATACACATTTTTTAGTGAGTTGTGGCACTACTAGTAAGACATACTGATATTCCATATCTTCGAGATTTAGTTGAACAAATATTTATTTACAAAGTTTGATGGGTCTTCCTCCTGTGACTCCGACTACTGATATCCCCACAATAGGAAGTGTTGGATATTTTTTAAATGTATTTATTTCTTCTTCATAGGATTCTTCGAAAATGCGAGATATTTGGCTTCCACTGTCAGCTAGGGCCTTAATTCCGATGTTTTCAATTGAAATATTTATCATTTGAAGGCACGGACATTATTATTTTCCCTGTCTTGTGTTGGTTACTTCTTCAATAGTAGCAAGCTCATATTCTTCATTATTTGATTCAAGACTTCCTGGTTGGCTATCGGTGGGGTCAAACCTTTGACCTCTCTAAGCATCTTGATTGCATAAGATGTCATGGAAATATCTTGTGCTGGAGAATAATATCCAAATTCTAGCTTTGACTTTATGTCATGTTGAGTGGTCTCATTCCAATACTGCTGTTTAAACTTAGTGCAAAATTTTCGAAAGTCGTCGTTATTTTCTTTTACAAGATCCCACTAATCCTTAGCCGTACCCCTCAAACAGCTACCGATTATAAAAGCACTCTGTGTAGTAGTGGGTTTGACTGCAGCCCAAAAGTCAAGTTAGTTCCTCTAAGAATTTGATAGGGGAAGATCCTTCATTAAAAATAGGTATTTCTGGAGTAATTTTGAGACTTTCCACAATTCCCCCACTGCTTAAATTAGTTCGTTGTTCTGATCCCAAACTTTGAAGCCTTTCTTCAAGCTGATTTCGTCTCTTTGAAACTAGACGAATATCCTAAGAATTTTTTCGAACATCTTCAGCTAAATTTAAAATTCTTTTGCTTGTGGTCATTGCACGATCTGTAATGTCCTTTAGGCCTCCTTCGACAACTATAAATCGTATTTCGTTCATTTTTCCTAATGAGCTTATCTGGTTAGTTGTTTCTTTAAACATCCTGGCTTCTACATCTTCAATTTCTCCGCGTCGTTTTGTTGAAACAACATTGATTCTTCTCTCAAACCCCCCAAGTCTGGAAAAAAGTTCTTTAGATGCCTCTTGTAATTTTTCATTCTCGCGTCTGAGTTCAGCATATTTGTCGGTGTTGTCGAAATTCTGAGAGTATCTTACCTTATTCCTTGATGAAAATGTTTCCAAAGAAGACAAATTTAATTCTTCTCTCAAGGGTCTGCATTTTTCTTGTCTACTTAATTTTGGAATTGTGCCCAGAGATCTGTCGATAACTGGTAAAGTATAATCTCCCAGAGCAGTGGGTGATAATAGAGGTGGTCCCATTGTCCCCTGAACTTCCGCTGTAGATGTTTTTGCGGGAGTTTCGCTGTTTATTTCCCGATTATAATCTTCTATTTCAATTTGCATATTTACCCTAGGTGTGCGTTTTGGTGGTCTACTACGAGGCATTATTTTTAAAAGTTTGATTCAATCTGTTTTGATGCTGGGTCCCTGTTCGGGCGCCAATGCGAGAGTTCGTAAAATGCTTTAAAATTTTTTTAAGTATTTTATATTCAAAAGTTATAATAATCATTGACCCAGGACATGCAAGTGCAGATTGAAACATACATCATTTACAACATAAATTACCTTATTTATTTCGGCCACTCATTTACAGTATAATTTCTAATATAATGTTTCGCATGTAAAATAATATAAATGCTGTTGTTTGTTCTAACAGCTTGTAGAATTTAATCACCCATTTCAGTCTTGAAATATTCTTCAGTCTTAAGAATTTTCCTAAGTATAAATATAATTTGTAAATACATAACAATAATAACAGTCTCATTCAGGGACACGGTAGCTTGATTAGCGTACACCGCAGAGAAGATTTCTGTTTTGGCAGCTTGAATAGCGTTCGCCAGGAATCGAGGTTTATAGTTGGCAGCCTAGAAAGCGTACACCAAGATGTGTTTGCAAGAAATAGCTTAGATAGCGTGCATTTCTCGTTCAGGAAGGGAAAACTGATCTTATGCCTAGATGGCGAACTAAGATTCAGTTGGAGGAAACAATAAATACAAGTCTGAAGCCGAGAAGGCGTACCCAGAAAAATAATCAAATACAGGTCAAAAATAAGAGTGCAGTTGAAAATACAAAATAAAATGCAATTAAAAATCACAATCTGGAGCTTAGATAGCGTACCCAGTTTAATAATGCGATTAAGCTTTTTAGAGCCGAGGTGGTGTACCCAAAAAACATAATCAATACCATTTTTTCAGAGCCTAGATGGCGTGCCCGAAAAACAAAATTAAAATGGTTCCTAGAGCCGAGGTGGCGTACCCAGGTTTAATATTTTACGGCAGTTAGAGCAGCGTGTACCGCATTTGTAAAAAAAAATGATACCTTGTTTACCTTGACTAGGTGTGAGATTCCCTCCTTGTAGAGCTGTTGCACTGACGAGAAGTCACCTGGCAAGATACTACTTCAACGGTCTCTGCGTGAAGACGTTGGGCAAAACAGTTTCGTCTGTGCAAACCCTTACTTACAATAATGATAAAAGTGCGGTTTTGTTTATTTAATGTTGAATATTATAATATTTCTTAATGCGGGCTTCTTTTACAAATAACTTTTTCGAAAACTATATATATGTGATCAACAAAAAGTGAGTAATTCTCGAACAGATTATCTCTTCCTGAAGACTTTTGGGACAAAACAGTTTCGTTTTTGCAAAACTAAGCTTACAATAATGATTGAATTGCATTTTTGTTTATTGAGTATTAAATATTATGATATATCTTAATGCGGGATTTTCTTAGATATAACTTTTTTGAAATCTACATATTTTTTATCAACAAAAAAATGAGTCATTCTCGATCATATCATCTGTGCTTAAAGACTTTGGGACAAAACAGTTTTGTTTATGCAAAACTACGCTTACAATAATGATAAAATTGCATTTTTGTTTATTGAATAATAAATATTACAATATTTCATAAATCAAACTTCTCTTAGAAATAAGTTTTTTGAAAACAATATATTTTTTATCAAAATAGGGTGAGTAATTCTCGAACATATCATCTGTGCTTGAAGACTTTGGGACAATAAATTTCGGTTGTGCAAATCCACGGTTACAATAAGGATAAAATTGCATTTTTGTTCAATGAATATTAAATATTACATTTCTCAATGCGGCCTTCTTTTAGAAATAACATTTTTAAAAATTACATATTTTTTATCAACAAAGAGTGAGTAATTCTCGATCATATCATCTCTGCTTGAAGACTTTGGGACAAAACAGTTTCCTTGTGCAAAACCACGCTTACAATAATGATAAAATTGCATTTTTGTTTATCGAATATTAAATATTATAAGATTTCTTGATGCGGGCTTCTCCTAGAAATAACTTTTTTGAAAACTACATATTTTTGATCAGCAAAAATTGAGTAATTCTCGAAAGTATCGTCTCTGCTTGAAGGCTTCGGGACAAAACAGTTTCATTTGAGCAAAACCACGCTTACAATAATAATAAAATTGCTTTTTCGTTTATTCAATATTAAATATTATAATATTTCTTAATGCGGGCTTCTTTTAGAACCAACTTTTTTTTAAACAACGTATTTTTAATCAGAAAAGTGAGTATTTCTCGAAAATATCATCTCTGCTTGAAGACTTTGGGGCAAAACAGTTTCTTTTACGTAAAACCACACTTACAATAATGATAAAATTGCATTTTTGTTTTTTGAGTATTAAATATTTAAATATTTCTTAATTGGGGCTTCTCTTAGAAATAACTTTTTTTTTGAAACTAAATGTTTTTTATCAACAAACAGCCAGTCATTCTCGAACATATCATCTGTGCTTGAAGACTTTGGGACAAAACAGTTTCATTTGTGCAAAGCTACGCTTACAGTAATGATAAAACTACATTTTTGTTTATTGAATATTAAATATTATAATATTTTTTAATTCGGGCTTCTCTTAGAAACAACTTTTATAAAAACTAGATATTGTTTATGAACAAAAAGTGAGTAATTCTCGACCATATTATCTCTGATTGAAGACTTCGGGACAAAACCGCTTCGTTTATTCAAAACAACACTTAAAATTATGATGAAATTACATTTTTGTTTATTGAATATTAAATATTATAATATAGGTAAACGTTGATTTTTTCGGCCTGCTGGCCTCAAAAAATTGACTTGCTTACACTTCCATTTTTTTACAGAATTTTCTTACAGCTATCTCTTACAAATTACCTTCGATCCACACCTTATAACTAATCCGCTCGCTCCTATATCCTATCCGTCCTCTCTGCGCTACGCCTCGCCTCGCACGCATGTCTCTCTTTCCTTGCTATCTCTTGCATTGGCAGTCTCTGTCTCCACGGCTAACGCCTAATGCTTAACTATTATTTACGATATTTACATTTTCTTACATCTACGTCCTCTCCTATTTAGAATCCTTCCTTCTCCATTAATCTTTCTCCTTCCTTCTCTTCTTCTCCATCTTACCCAATACCCCCTTCACCCATGCTACTGCCCTTTTGTCCCCCCTTTCATGCAACAATACCACCAAGCTTATCCCAATCCTTTCGCTATAATTCCCTGACTTCCTTGCTCTCCTTTCTCACACAAATATGGCGCTCTCTCCCTTGGCATAATTCACAGACAGTTCCCGTTAAACCTTGACTCTCTTATTCGCTCCTCTTCTTCTGCCTTCTCTTTCTCCATGCCATTCTATTGAAACAACTTATATACCTTCCTTCCTTTCTCATGTATCCTTCTCACTTCTTCTACCTGCAATACATTCATTCTAAAATACCTTTCCCATTCCACCTCCACTTTTGCACCACTACGTCTGTTCTCCTTCTCCCACCAACACTCCCTAACCAGCTTACTTTCCCCCTCTTTTAAAACATTCTCCTCATATTCACATGCTCGACTCCCTGTTATAAGCCCTAAACTCGTTCTTCCTGTCTCCCTCCTGGGAACATAGTTCGTATTATTCGTTGTCAACGCCAGTGTGCACTTTACACGCCTATCCTGTATCCTATTTACCTCCTCACTTACCTTTCACCCCAGACCTCTACTCCATAAAATAAGACACTCACCACTAACAAATCAAACAATTTTATTTTCCTTACAAAATAATCTGCGAAAAAAACCTCTTTCCGAGCCTCATCATAACATTCGCCTTTCTCACTCTCTCTTTTGTATGACCATCCACTCCTCTATTCTTCCGAAACGGGAAGCCTGGGTACACAAATTCTTTCACCTCCTACACCGCTTTTCCCTTCCACTTCCACTTCCCTCCCTTATCTCTCCCACCTCCTTTCCTGAACACCATAACCTTCGATTCGTCCGTATTTAACTCTAATTATTTTTGTCCAAGTGTCTTCTCAACCTTTTCATCATTTCCTTTAAAGCCTCTTTGCTCTTTGCTATTAGTACTATGTCATCTGCATATGCGATTGAATATCCTGACTCCTCCTACCCTTACTCCTCCTACCATTTCGACTGCTAGCTTACTTTCCATATCCGCGATCAAAATTGCAAAAAGCTTCGGGCTAAGCGGGCACCCTTGCCTCAACCCCCTATCCATCTAGAATCACTCACAGATTCCCTTCCTTCCTCTTCCATTGCCACCCACAACCTCCCTCTATCCACCGAAGGGAACGCGCCCTTTAGATCGACAAAAAAAGCGTACATTTTAGCACTCTTTTTGGTTAGTTCTCTATCCAGCACGTGCTGCAAGACTTAAATATTGTCAATAGTACTCCTTCCCTCCATAAAGCCCACCTGCGTCTCCGGAAATATTCCTTTCCCCTTAACATCCTTGCGCAGTCTATCTGCCAACACCATCGCGTGTATTTTGTACGCAGTATTCATTAGCGTAATTCGTCTATAATTTTCCTGCCTATCCTATCACCTTTCTTATACAGTGGTACGATCAACTCCGCCCTCTTGGGAATTCCTCCCCTCTCCATACTTTTTTCGCTACGCCCTTCTGGCTCTGCCTTACCTCTTATGTGCCAAACAGCCACGCTTCGTTCTTTATTCCGTCCAGCCCTGCTGCCTTACATTTTTTCAACATCCTTATCTGCATCTCTATCTCCTCGTCATTCAGCACCTCTCCATCTACCTTCCTCGTTCTTCTAATCCCCTCATCTCTCTTCCGTGTATCTGACCCCTGAAATGATTCCTTACAAAATTTCCTTCAATCGTCGCTCCCTATCTTCTCACTTATCCACAGCCAACGTTTCCTAAACCTATTAATTGTCTTCCACACGTTTCCTTCCATCTTAAAACTTCTCAACTCCTCTTCCAGCTCTTTTTCCTTTTCCTGCTCTTTCTTCTTACACATCACCCTAAACTCCTTCCTCATTTCCACGTACTCCTGCCCTTTCGCGGTTGCTTCCTTCTACTTCCTGTACTTCTTTTTCACCTTTCTCTTCATTATCTTACATTCCCTATTCCACCACGGCTTCACCATTTCTTTCTTCTTCTTCCTAAATACCTTCTTTTCCACGCAACCTTTGACTTTCTCTTTTAGATCCTCCCGTATCTCGTCCAGACTCCCCTCAAAGCTTACGTTGCCCAAATGCTCCTGATACTTCTTTATCGCCTCTCTCCTTGCATGACATCCTCTCATTAAACGACCCTTATTCTCCACCCTTCCTTTCGCCAGCCTCCCCCTGTATCCACCAATTTTATGGCTGATGGTCTGATTCTACCCTCCCTTCCACTGCGAATTTCCCTATCTCCTCCCGCCCTTGCATGTTCATAAGCACATAGTCTATCACCGATACACCCACCTTACTCACATACGTGTATTCTTCCTCCTCGTCTCCTGTTACCATACCATTCGCCACCGCCCAGCCTCTGTCCTCCATCCCCTCTTTTTTTATTATCTTATCGTTTCGTTTTATTTCGAAGTCTCCCCCCAGTACCAACATATCCTCATTTCTCTTTCCTAGTAAGTTTTCCACCCTTTCTTTAATCCTTTTCATCCCATCTTTATTGTACACAGTTACAAACTTATACATTACCCTTCCTATCTTTACAGCCCTCATTTGCACGCCCTCTCCCTCTCCATGAACTTCTTCCTCTAATCCATTCCTAACCCCTGTTATAATTTACCCACTAGATCTTCCTCTCCTCTTTTATTTGACCCCCTACTTCCCACAAAACAAGTTTCTCTGCACTTCCTTCAACACCTGCTTCTTCTCGTCTCATACCCACATTTTCTCGTTCATTTTTATTTTCCGATAACCTACCTTCGCCGCTTTCCCTTCACTTTTCTCCTTCCTAGCCCTCGTCAAATCTTGATCGATGAAACCCTTCTTTTTCTTTATCCTATTTTTGTTACGCATTGCCCCCAATTTTTCTTCCCAGCTCTCCAATTCTACCACCGCCACTTTATTGTCCATTCTCCCCTCTATCCTAACTTTCCCTACCTTGCCTTTTACACATACTATGCTCTGTAGCAGCGCTTCTACCCTTTCCCTTACTTCCCCGCACTTTAGCTTCAATCCTCTTATCACTATCTTATTTCTCCTATCTGCCTTCTCTCTTCTCTCCATCCTTAACTCCATTGCCCTTATCATTTCCCTATCCCCTTTCTCCACCTTTTCATTCCTACGCTCTCCCACTTTCTTTTCTATCATAATCTCCAGCTTCTCCCAAATGCATTGTTTCTCGCCCTCCTTCCTGTCAACTACTTCCATTCCCGACCTGTGCTCCACCTTTTCCAGCCTTTGTTCTGCCCTTTCCTTCCACACCCTAATATCTTCTTCCACCTCCTTTATTTTGTCCTCTTTCCTTCCTTACCGATGCCAACTATCTCTGTTGAATATTAACTATTAGAATATTTCTTAAGGCATATTTTTATGTACACAAAGTAATTGATTGTCGAGTATAATATCTCTGCATGGATACTTTGAGAAAAGATCGTTTCGTTTATGCAACAACACGTTTAGAATAATGATACAATTTCGTAGTTCACTCAGTTTTCTCCATCTCTGACGGGGGAGGGGGCGAACTCAGATAAAAGTAACATAGTCTGATTTCTTAATGGATACCGTTTCGGTATAAACCGTAGAGAGGAACAGAAGACGCCATCCCTCAAGATTCTAACATCTAGCCTTTCGTTGCACTGACGGATTATCGGTTATTACCTGCGAACAAATAGGCCGGTTCTCGAAAATATCTCAGCGTCGATTTGATTGGTTACATTTGCAGTTAAAAGAAAATTAATCTTAACAACAAAATTCAACAGAAGGGAAGCGTTTTTAACTAAAATAATGAATTTTCAACTGAAATAGATTAATTTTAAACCGAAAAGATAAGTTTTTAGCAAAAAAAAATTTGTTACTCAAAATTTAAATAGTTAAAGTTTTGTCAGTAAAAGTAATGTTCAACCAAAGAGTTGGAATTTTAACTAAAATAATGGAATATTAAGTTAGAATAATTACATTTTTATTTTTAAAAATGTATATATTTCAGCCAAAACAAATTTTTTTTAAATAGTTACGTTTTCAAACAAAGTTATGATTTTTCAACTAAAATTATGAGCCTTTTACTAAAATAATTTATTTGTTAACCAAAGAGATTAGTTTTTAACAGAAATGATTGTTTTCGTAAGTTGAATAGATCAATTTCAATTCAGAAAGATGAAATTTCAACAAAAGAATTCAACTTTAAACTGAAATAGTTTAATTTTGAACCAAAAAGTGAATTTTTAAAAAAGAAGATTAATTTTCAAACAAAAAGATAAATTTTCTACCAAACAAGACAGGTTTTCAAAAGAATACACAAATTTTCAACTAAAAAAACGCAAATTGTCAATTAAAAAATTTAATAGTTACATTTTCAGTTCATAAAATTAATATTCAATCCAAGAGCTAAATTTTAAATAACAGTAGGGGAATATTTAATTGAAATAAGTTACATTTTTAGTTCAAAAATTAAACAATATAAAAAAATAATATGTAAAAAATAGCTACATTTTCAAACAAAGCGATGAATTTTCATCTCAAATTATGAGTCTTTAAACTGTAATAGTTGAATTTCAAGCCAAAAATATGAATTTTCTACCAGAATAGTTAAGCTTCAATTAGAATATGGAAATTCTCAACAAAAAAGATAAATTTTTTATCAAGAAGGTTAATTTCTCTCAAAGCAGAACTAATAATAAAGAAGGTACTTTACAAATAAATATTGAAGAGTTAGATTTTTTGTTAAAAAAATTGATGTTACACCAAAGAACTGAATTTTGATTTTGAAATTATGTATCTTGAATCATAAAAATATATTTTCAACAACAAAATTTAACTTCCAACCAAGTAATTAAATTTTAATTGAAAACAAAATTTTCGACGAAAGACGTAGTAGGGGATATTCCGAACTGAAAAAGACGACTTTCTTAAATTGATTTTTTAAGTATGAAATATTCTTCCATCAGAGAGAAAAAGTCTCGCAGAAACTGTCGAATCATCAAGCAAAGAAATGAATTTTCAACTAAAGTGATCAGTTCTTAACCAAAAATAGAATAAAAACATTTCACTAAAAAAACTGATTAAAAAAAATTTCAACGACATAGTTAAATACAGTGGTATACATGAACTTTTATAAATGCAAGATTATTGTTATTTAATTTTATATCCCAAGATAAGAAGAAATTTAAGCACGCTCTCGAAAAAATTCCCTAACTTTAAGAAAAATTCCTGAAAATTTCACATTTTTCTAAATGCATATAACTTCCCTGACAATTCCAGGTTTCCTCAGTTTTGCAGGCAAGCTAGATACCCTGTTCACTACACACAATTGTGTATTTCTTCTAACCGCCTACAAAAACTGTTCATAATGCGCCCGTAACAAGTTGGAGATCCAGCAAAAATACAAGTTTTATAAAAATTTTGCCCATAATTTTCCTCAGTACAGAAGCCGTTTACTGCACAAATGGGCACAAGTATCGTTAACTTGAGCTAACTTTCATTTTTTTTAAATGTAAATTTTGCGGTTCTAGCTTCCGGAATATAATACATTCGTATTTAGTCAGAGCAATATTCAGAATTATAAAATTTGTCATTCAGAAAAATAACATTCTTTTACCATTTTTTAAATATGATTCATTGACAGTCTACTCGAAAAACATTTTTTTGCGCAAAGTCCTGCTATCAAGATTCAGCCAAGATTCGTTTCTTTTAAGCAATATGTTTGGACTAATCAGGAAATGGTGCAGAAATATTAAAATATATAAAATAAAATAAAATTGACATTTGCTCAAACTTTATGTGTTCAAAATGGGCTATGATCAATTCCTCCGTAAGTACCTGTGTACTTACGCCAGCGGGAGTCCTTTGTATCTAATAAGGACTAAAATGCGGAATATAATTTAATTTTGTTTAATTTAGCACTTGGAATTTAAAAAAAAAATATGTTCGACATTCCGATTTATAATGATTCCAACAATATATTCTTTGACTGCCAAAGTAAAAAATTACAAAATGAATGTTTCAGTTTATGTGAAATTGATGGAAAACTTTTCAGTACAGTTCTAAAACTATACTGCAATAGCTTCAATGTATTGGTGCAATATTTTCCTTATCTTTGGAAATTCCGGAAGATGAAATTTGGCCAGATTTGAAAGTTCGTTAAATAACATCATAAATTCGGTTTCTTTTTCAAACATTCGCATTTCTCAAAATTATATTTAAATAATTTTGCACTTGCAGTCCAAAAGTATGAATAGTCTCATTCCTAGCTAAATGTGGAAACTTATTAAC
This sequence comes from Belonocnema kinseyi, assembly GCF_010883055.1. Taxonomy (NCBI): domain Eukaryota; kingdom Metazoa; phylum Arthropoda; class Insecta; order Hymenoptera; family Cynipidae; genus Belonocnema; species Belonocnema kinseyi. The sequence continues at coordinate 17,351,672 of NC_046661.1, read as the reverse complement.
AAAAATCATCATTTTTTTTATTTCTAGAACAATTTTTTACGAAAGTTACTTTAAAATATTATCTTAACACATGAAAAGCAGAATATAAAGTATTTTTATGAAGAGAAATTCACAAGTGTCGTTTTCAACGGTATCTTCAGAAACTTTTAGCAGGGACCAAAAGAGAAAATTGCATTTGCTGAAGTGTTGAAAAAATCTTTCAAACTGCATTCGGCAAAAATTGAAAATAATCAAATGATTCTTCCTTTTCAAAATAATATGCTTGATATATTACCGACTCTAGACGCTTTACTACTGGCACTTCTGTTTTCTTTTCATTAACTTAAACCTTAACTAAAGCATGCTCATTCTCAAAACAAAAATAATAATAATATTGATTAATATTGATTTTAATCAAAGGGTTGAATTTTTTTACGAAGAAAGTTTTTTGAATTAACAAAGAAAAAAATTGAGACAAAATGTTGAATTGAAGAATCGATCCAAAAATTTATAAATTTTTAAAATTATATAATTTTCAGCAATTTTAAGCTAAAAATATTAATTTATACATTTAAATTTGTTATAAAACCTTTTTAAATATTCTCTTAATCTAATCTAATTTACTTATGTCTACTTTTTTCTTATTGCTTCGATGTTTTCCCAAAAATGTTAGAAAATCCTACAAAATAAAAAAAAACTACCTAAAAGTCTTCCAGACTGTATTTTGAAAATTTTGTAAAATATTTTTAAAAAATTCATTATTTAAATTTTATTAGTTTGCCTAGGAATTTTGAAAACAATTTTTTTAAGCCTTTCTAACTGTTTAGAAAGATTAAAAATTTGTTGTTCAAAATCTTCAAAAATCTACATTTTGTTTCAAATGTTTTAATTGTTTTTAATTCTTAAATTGTTTTCAAATCTTTTAAAAAATTCTAAATATATCTTGAACTTACCTGATTTATTTAATTTCTTGGTTTGAAAATTTAACTATTAGGTTAAAAACTCCGTAATTTTAAATATTTTTGTGAAAATTCATTTATTTTGTTAAAAATTAGTCTTTTTGTTTAAGAAGTGAACTATGTATTCGTGTGAAAATGGATTAATATTCGCTTTGTTTAAAAATACATCTTTATGGTCGAAGACTCATTATTCTGCTTTTTATGTGTTAGAATAGTATTTTTAATTAACTTTTGCAAACGGATTGAAAACAAAAAACCTAGAAATATGTTAGTGAGGAATCTGCCTATGTACTTGAAATTTCTTTCCAACTAATGCGCTAGGACTATTGCAGAATTTTTAATTTAAGGTACAATTTTTAAAATAGCTAACTTCTGGTTCGTATCTAGTGTCCTTCCATGCACACTGGAAAGACAAGGGTACCCAGGTAGCCGTGGAGGAAAAGACAAGCGCCCTCCGTTATGTACTGGCCCCAGGTATTGCATGTGAATTTATGATTGCAATTTATGATGTAATTGCTTTAAAAAAATAATAAAATTCCTAGAGATATTGCTGAAAGGCATCCAGAACAGTTTTTAGTTTTTTACTAGAACTAATACTGCATTTTTTCACAAGCTTCAGATGTATATGCATAGCTAACTTCTGGGTCGAAATTGTTTACTTATGGGGTTTTTTTAAGTGTATAAAAAAAACTTATGTGGATCATATTAATAAAAAAATGCATAAATTATTAAGATTATATTATTTTAAGCAATTATAAAACTTAATTTATAAATCGAAAATTGTTCTAACATCTTTTCAAATATACTCTTAAAAATGAAAACAAAATCATTAAACAATTTTCCAGGAATCTATTGCCAATTTTGTTATCTTCTTGGGGCTTGAATTTTTCCTGCAATTTTTTGAACATCTAGCTAGATAAAAAAAATCACTTCAAAATCCTCCATATTTTATTTTTAAAATAAAAAAAATAAAAATTGATTTTTTTTTAAATAATTTTTCTACAAAAAGTTAATTTTTAGTTTTCCTAGGAATTCGGATAAAATTATTGTATTTTCTTGAAACTTTTCAAAATAGTTAAAAAGCTTCTAAGTGTTGCATTCAGAATTTTTAAAAATCTACGTTTTGTTTTAAAAGTTTAAAAATTGTTTCATTCTGTAAATTATTTTAGAATCTGTTTAAAACTTCTAAATATATCTTTTTCTTACTCGAATTTTTTCCAAATTAATAATTGACTACATAGTTTTTCAGTTTCTAATGAAAATTACGTTTGCTTGAAAATTCTTTAATTTTAAATATTTTTGTGTCAAATTCATGTCTTTTGTTTCAAAAAATCTTCTTGAGTGAAAACTAAATCTCTTCGGTTGCAAATTAAACTGTTTGGTCAATAAAATTTGTTGTTAAAAAATACATTTTTGGGGTTGAAGACACAAGGTTTTAGTAAAAACTGAATTTCTTTTGGTTGAAATTTTGATTGAAAAATTATATTTTATTTAGTTTAAAGTAAATCTTTGTACTTCAAATATTACTATTCCATTTTTGCTTGATATTTTATCCTTTTTTAGTTGAAAATTTAATTATTTTGGTAGGTAACTCATATTTTTGTTTTAAAAATTAAACATTTTTATTGAAAATTCATATCTTTGGGTTGAAAACTATAAATTGGTTTACAGGAAATTCGTCTTTTTGGATTGAAAATGAAACAGTTTGGCTGAGATTTTTTTTTTTATTGACTGAAAAATCTTTCTTGGTTAAAAATTCAACTCTTTTTAGGAAAAACAATTTTTTTAGTTTTAAAATTAGTCTCTTTTGTATGAGGCTTATGTTAATAATAAGTTTTTTTTTAGTGCCACTAGCAAAACGTCTGGATCCGGTATTATGAAACATATTATTTTTAAAAGGAAGCATATTTATTTTCAAAACTTGTCGTATTCGGTTTTGAAATTTTATCTCAAAACTTAACCACATGCAATTTTCTGTTTTTATCTCTGTGCAAAAATGGTTAAAGTTAGATTTGAAAAACCACACTTTTGAGATTGACTCCGAGAACATCCTTTATATTCTGCTTTTTATGTGCTAAATTAGTATTTTCAAGTAACTTTCTTAAAGAGATTGGTTCAAGCTATAAAAAAAAGTTTGACTGTCAATGAATTTCCAAATTTAGCTAGGAATGACACTTCATACTTTTGGTCTGGGAGTGAAAAATGATTTAAGGGTGATTTTGAGAAATGCAATTGTTTGAGAAATAAACCTAATCCATGATGTTAGTTAATAACTTCTCAAATGTGGCCAAATTCTAGCCTCCGGATTTTTCTAAATTAAGTAAAATATTGCATCAATAAATTAAAGCTACTGCAGTACATTTTAATAGAATATACTGAAAAAATGTCCATAACATTTTACATAAACTTGAACATTTACTGTTTAATTTTCAACTTTCTAGAAAACATGACATATCGTTGAAATCTTTATAATTCTGAGATTCCGAATATTATATTTATAAATTACCAAATGCCAAATTATAAAAATGTGATATTCCGTATTTTGGTCCCAATTAGGTGCAAAGGACTCCCACTGACCAGGATCGACAGTTGCAGTTAGGCTGAGTGAGGGGAAGCTGTGTAGTAGGGGTACCGTTCGCAGGTAACCAGAGCGAAATTGTCACTTGTCCGAAAAAAATTGGGGAGAGAGACAAGTATATTCGTGAAATAATATTGCCAATGCATTTTAATATCACTTTAGTTTAGTTTATTAAGTTTAGCCTACAACTCTACGCTTACAATGAGGACCTTCCTAATTTATGATCCGCTAAAGAATTTCTACCTTTCAGGTAGTTGTTCTAGACCAGGACAAAGCCTTACTTGTAATTGAATCTTTGGTGTGCTAAAATCTTGTTTTTGGGCTTTGTTCATTGAGTTTACTTAATTTTCATTGTGAGAATGAATTTTGCTTTAAAAGTCGCATATAAATAATTTTACCGCTTTTGTTTAAAAAAAATTATCTACACCCATTAAGAGCACGATTTATATATTTGCTATAAGAAAGTTGTTAAAGAAGAACTGAAAAAGATGACGTGTGCACAAAAAATTACATGGGAAATAAGAAATATTTCATTTTTAAATTGTAAACATTCATTATGTTGACCAGTTATATGTCTCATGTGTATTCAGCGTATTGTCCAGAAGAAATATTGTGCGATTTTCTCAGCACAAAATCGGGTTGACATTTAACAAATTAAAAAAAAGTATGAATTTTTCCTAAAACGCAGTATAATAACATTGATTTCAACATTGCTCTTCTGGAAACGTTCTTTAATTTTGCACGCAACTTTTTTCATTTTATCAGGGTGAAAATAACGAAGCTACTATCGAAAATATTTCAAAGCTTCTTATTTATTTGTAATTTTTTCTACTTTTACGACGATTTCATTTAAAAAAATTTAAGTCGAATCATTTTTTTCTGTCAATACATAGAAAATTTTTAATTCCGCTAGTAATCAGCTTTTATTAATTAGACTTAGTTGAAACTCCACTAAGTAATTCCACCCAGTGTGTACGATAATGGGTGTAGTTTTGTTAGTAAATTATGCCTTTTATACATATTAATTTTCGTCAGTTGTTTCCTCCTGATGATTATACTTTTAGTTAAGAATTTTATCATCCGGTTGCAAAATCAACAATTTTATGAAGAAGTAATCCTTTGTGCTTGAAACATCCAATATTATAGTTTTAAATTTTAATTTAACTTCTACCTGAAAATGTTAGTTCTCCATTTTTTGTTGAAAATTCATTTGCTTTAATTAGAACTTCGTCTTTATTGGTAGAAAGCTAATTTTTTAGATCGAAATTTATTCTTTATTGGTTAAATTGCAACTGTTCGTTAAAGATAAACTCTTTTGTAAAAGTTCATCAATTTTGATAAATTTTTTTATTTTCTTGACTGCAATTATTTTTTCATAGCCCCTCTATTGAAACTTCGAGTTTCGATACCTGTAGAGCGGGTTGAAACACGCTGTTTGCGTCCCTAGGGTTGGAACATTTTGTCTTCGAATTTCGGCACGTGTAGAGCGGGCTGAAAGACGGTGTTTGAATTTCTAGGGTTAAAACATTTTGTTTCAACTCTAGGGTACACATGTAGCTAGGTAGAAAGGTAGGGTCTACAGGTACCTGAACACGAATTTTCAATGGATTTGTTATGAAAAATAATATACATTACTAGGAATTACACAATGATCGCAACTCGTGTGAATGCAGCCCTCGCTTCGCTCAGGCAGCAAACTTCACACTCTTAGCAATCGCCCTGTTTCATCCCTTGTGATGCAACATACTAATACTTGTTGAATATTTGTCTTTTTGGTAAGAAAACCAAACTTCTGGGTTAAAAGTTGAACTACTTTCTTAAAATCTTTGTTTAGTTGAAAATTCATTATTGGTATTGGAAATTCTTCTCTTTGCTTCAAATGTAAATTATTTTGTTGAAAGTTTGTCTTTTTGGTACAAAATTAATATTTCAGGGTTGAAAATTGAACTGCTTTGTAGAAAATTCGTTTTGCAGGTTGGCATCTTTGGTTGAAAATTCAACTATTTTTTTGAAAAATATATGCAAAAAATTAATCATTCAAAAAGAGATTATTACACACGGAATTCAACTTACTTTAATTATATTAACAACAACAAATTATTGGATATTAAAATTGTTATTATATTCGCTAAAGTTACAGGAATAAATAAAAGTAAAACTTTAAAATATTTTCGATTTTTCACAGTGGTAAAATGAATGAAACAATTCATTATTTCTCACGCGGATTATATACATAGAGAAAATGTTTGTCAATTGTCTATATTTTCCTGCAGCTAAGCAGGTAAGCCGATTAACAGTAACTAAAACTAAACGCGAGGGCGCAATAAAAATAGTTGGAGATTTTCTGTCTCTCTCGTTGCTAAGTTTCTCCCTATAGGGCTGAAAACCCTATAGGGCTGAAAATTTTTGTTGACGGTTATAGTTTTTAGTGCCGCATTGGTATATTGATTTTTAGAATGGCGGGCCAGCAATGGCCGCTACAAGAAAAAAACTACTCTGAATTCAATCTCTTATTTTTGATCGGATTCTTACAATAAATGATGGTTACCTCTGCATTTCATTTTTCAAGTGATTTTGAGATCGCTGATTACGAATTTTCAATTAGTTTAAAATAATTACACGTTGGCGTATCCAATATGGCCGCTGAAACGTGTAAAAATCATTTTATGCCTATGTAATCTCGCAGATTACGAATTTTCTATTATTTTTTCAAAATTCCAAGATGGCTAATCTAAGATGACTACTAAAATGTGTGAAAATCATTTTATGTCGTAAAAGTGCGCGTTCGGTATGCATCGAAGTGTTTTAGGAGTCGCTGATAGCAGACTAAAGATGCCGTATATTTTGTAGTACTACTAAAAATATCCAGAAGGTATAGCATTGATTTTCTTGTTTATGTGGAGTCAGCAATAGCTTAACCCAATGTGCATCGCGAGGAGTTTGCGCCATCCGTCTTGAACATCACTTGGCCCAGAAAAGGACTGGTTTATATATTTGCAGTTTCTTATTTGATTATTCTTGTTTGTCTTCGTACATTGACCATTTTAGAATGCATACGATGGACTTGGTGTCAGTTTGGAAAGAGAAGTTTACAGAGCAAGTATTATCGCAAAGCCAAATGAATTAATATTAATATCTGAAGCACTTTCTAAGAGGGGTTAAGACATTTTAAAAAGATCAATGTTTTTTACATTGATAAAAAATAACACGATACAACAAGAAGAAATTTACCCAGGAGATTTGAAAATGCTTATGATGTACCTAAAATTTCTAAGCATCATGGGTATACTGTTGATTGCTGGAAAAATGTATACATGAAACGGTGTTCAGGGAAAAAGATGGAATAAAATGCTCGATGTACGATGACAAGTGAAAATAATCAAATAAGAAACTGCAAATATATAAACCCGCCCTTTTCAGGGCCAAGGGATGTACAAGACCAATCACGCAACCTCCTCACGGAGCATATTGGGTAACGCTAATGCCGACGGCACATAAACAAATAAACCAATTCTATACCTTTTGGATATTTTTATTAGTGCTACAAAATGTATAGCATCTTTATTCCGAAAGCAGCGCCTCCAAAAGACCTTTGCTGCATACCTAACTCATACTTCTTTGACGTAAAATAATCTTTACAATTTTCGGCGGTCATCTCGTATTTGCCATCTTGGATTCGCTATCTTGGAATTTTAGAAAACTAATATCAAATTCGTAATCAGCGACTCCGAGAAGCCTTTATTGCATACCCAACTCGTACTTTTATGACTTGTTGAACTTTTATTTGCTTGTTCTAATGTCATTAAATTATCAAAGTATTAACCAATAAACTACTTTTATGTTGATTTGTGACATTATTTTTAATTTATTCGTCCTATTTTAATTTCGAAACGAAATCATTTTTTGTTTCAAAAATGGGCAAGCTTTTCCGAGTTTCGAATGTTGATCGGATGATTCTATCTCTAACGTCAAAGGAGTAAGCTTTCCAAATTGAGGATGTGACTTCTTTCACACACCTTTCCACTGCTTGAGAGATGAGAAATGTTTCAGATGGAAGAAAATTCCACATAGGAGATGAAAAATGTCTTTGGAAATGAGTGAGGTAAATTCTTCGTTGTGAATTCGGTGAGATTTTCAATTGTCATTGATCTAGTTAATGGCGGTTTCGAAATTTTGCACTTCTCACAGTCGTAGAGTTTCGTGTAGTCTTTTGCGTTAACATTTAAATAAGGAACTTCGATTTTCCTTAATTTTGATTTCCCAGTTAATTTTTTCACAGAAATAATTCGAGACACTGCGAGCTTGCAGATTTTCTGTTTTTCGTCACATAGCATAGCGAGAAGAAGATTTTGTGGGTGAGGAAATTAGGCATTATTTTGTATTACTTTTTGAATATATTCAGTGAGATCTTCCTTCAGGTACACACCTAAAGAAATGCTTTTCCAGAGATGTTTCGGGGAATCTTTAATAGATGTTTGACACTTAATTCCGTACCACACTGGGACGTACACTCTCATGATGAATTGAACTAAATCTCTTAACTCAATATCTAACAGGTACTTTTGATCAGAACTAAGGTCACGGATATCAACTATATAAGAATTAGGATTGTCGATAGAATCGAAGTTTACAACCGGAAGTTCTTCACAAGAAGCTATGCTTTTCCGATTGGACCAGAAAAATCGTTAGAACAAGAAATTCCTCCATCAAGTTTTTTAAACAAAGCTTTGAATGACAGCTCATTACCATGAAGCTGCCAGACACTCCATTGCAGCGGTTTACCCATTTTTAATTCTAGCAATCGAATTATACCCGCGTGTTTACTAGTGTTCATAGGGCAGCCATCACAACCCACACAATCTAGATTGGAGGTATTAATTTCTTTGTCAAAGAAAAACTGAAGGATATCATGTGTAGTCGTTTTTGCATCTGAAGAAGATGAGGATATGTGTCCTAAATAAGCACTTCCTGGTTCTTGAATGAGAGAAGTTATGTTCTTCTCGGTTTGTTGTTTGCCGTGTTTTTCCTTTGCTTGTTCCACCCATTACATTTGTTTCGTATTTTCTTCCATCGAAGTAAAAAGCCTTTATTTCTGAAGCCAAAGAAGGCTGCTCTTTCTGAAGTTGATGACGAGTTTTTGTTCTTTCCCGATAGAGTTCACTCTTGTCAAAAACTAACCCTTTTACTTCCGGAATGTTCTTACTCACGGCGTGTAAAATTGCTGAAGCCAGTAAAGCAACAGACCGATAAGGGACCCATGCATCTTCAACATCCTCTTAGGCGGGCTGATAATCGTCTTTCAAAATGTCATTCATAATCCAGCCACAGTAAGAACTTTCACCTTCAATTTGAACCTTCTGATTGTTTTGAATCAATTTTCGGAAGACGTAAATGATTTTCTCATTCGCCTGGAAGATCGCTGACCTAAGAGAAACACTATGGCAGCTTCAGAAAGATATACCTCACAAGTGCATGAAGCATTATCACACTTACAAGCCGCAATATCATATAACTTTAATTTATTTGCACAAAACGCATTTAATTTGATTTTGTACCAGGATTTATCTTTATCTCTTCCATGCGACTTGTTCAATTTCTTCAACTTATCTTGATCTGTTTTAACGATCTTTGCGATTCTTGCTTCTCTAAGAATTAGGATGGAAGTTTCATTTCATATATCCTGCAGCCTTCTTACAATTAAACGCGAAATATCAGACAAACTTGGGTATCTTTTAGATTCTTTTTCCGTTCGAATTTTTTCATATTCGAAAAAATAGTATCTCATTACATCAAAGTGTGTAGGTAATCTCCGCTTACTTAACTCACTATATTTTCCAATGATTGGGCATTCGCTTAACAAATCCATTTTTCAAACTCAAACCACTAACAAATCACATACGATGTTTACTGAATTTAATGCGAATAAGATACTCTGTTTAAAATTCAAGTTTTCCAGCTCTCTTATAACATACTCGCGGTTAGTGAGCCAAAACTGAACTTAATTCTGTTTCTTTACAAGCGGTTCGGAAAAGAAAATGTAAATAAAAGCCTGGTGAGCCGCGGTGCACTGATAAAATGTAAACAAAACGTTGATGCTCTCAAAAGTTGCAATGGACCATGTTTGTTTTGATTCTGGGGATTAGCGAGTGGACCGTGAACGCATCAAAATATCTTCTAATATTAAAAAATAACAAATTTTGGACTTTGCTCAATGTCAGGAATCAACATAAAAGTAATACTTTGATAATTTATTGGCATTATGACAAGCTAATATATGTTCCAACTATTTTTCTATTTGATTTTTTTCAGAATATACTATATATTAAGAAAGATATAATACTCTTATGATGGTCACATGGTTAATAAGTTACACAACTTGAAGGAAATAGCGAAAAAACTGAATTCTGGATTTTGTTTAAATCCTCTACGTTATTCTGGCCTGATAAAAATTATTAAAATTACCTCCTCACTGTACAACTGTAAATGTAGGTACACTAGAAAACAATGTAACTTCAGGTACATACCGAAAATTAATTTTGTTTTGAAATAAAGAGCAATATATCACTGTTAGATATTTTCTTGTAATCCAAAATCAATAAAAATGTTTTTAATCACGATATTATTCAAATTTTATTAGTTTAACATATTAAAAATATATTTTTCTTAACATACATCAGACATTTCTTGTTTAAATAGTGGACAAAATTTCCGTAACTCTATGAAAATAGCGAAAAAGTAGACTTTCTTCGATTTTTTTAAACCTCAAGGTCAATTAGGGAGGGTAAAACATATTTTAATGTAATTATCGCTATACAGGTATAAATCGACTTGCTTGAACTATTTTTATTAATAATTTAAATCTCAAAAAAAGTTTTTTGCTGTTTTAATTTGAACAGGTGCTTCGTTTTTTGTGATTTTTAGCTATATCTACGATGCGGAGAGAGAAGGAATTTTTTTTACGGAACTTTAGGGGAGTGTTTTTGACTCCCAGAAGAAAGTGTTAATTGCTGTTAGAACTTCGCGCAAACACTTTTTTTCGATACGCTCTAGTGTCCCTGGAGTATTGACATAATCAAGTCGAACTCAAGGCAAAGCATTTTTACTCGGGTTCCCAGATTAGAGCGTCCCTTCAGTGAAAATATGTAACTAGAAATTGTCGTCTGCTATGGAGTATCAAATGTGGTTATACGTCGTTTAAGTTTGGTTATGTCAATTGTCAGTTATTGTCACGCACGCAGTGATAATGTTTGTGTGATTTATATAATTATATAAATAATGCCATTAAAACAAGAGGAGGGATATATAAACAATAGGAAGTAAGTATAGATATTAAGGGTTTTGCAATTGCACAATGAAATTGATAGTTTATGTTTTTATAGCGGTTTAAAATTTGCATCATATAATCTCGTACTTCCTAGAGCATTCACACGTAGCGCTATCACCTGGGAAGACGTGAAAATTGAAAGACATAGTCGAACACGATTGTGGGCTTTTTTCCACCATTCCCGCCACCCAGTGGTAAAAAACTTTTTCCTTTGTTTATAAAGCTAATATCTTAAGATTGGCTGAACGGAATTAAATGAAATTTTGACTCAATACAGATCACATCATACTTAATAAGGGAAAAATATTCACAAGATCCAAATATATTTTCCAAGGCCGGAAAATCCATGGGAAATCGAGTACTTTTCATATTCAATGAATAAACTGCCTGAAACTTTTAGAAATAATGGTATATTTTTTATATTAACACTTCAATTTCTTTATTTACATCGGTAAAACCAAAATCCAAAGGAAAATTGGTACCTCTGATCTTTCATTTTCCTGGAAAATTCGATAAAATTCAATAGCTTTTCCAGCTAAAAAAACTTGCAAATTCACGTTTTTTCATGTTTTATCAAATTTTTCAGAATAATAAAAAATTCGGTTAATTTAGGAACCTAGTTCAAACTAAGATTAGAGACGCGTTTGATCAATACAATTATAACGAGATTTCAAATAAAGACAAAAAGAGGCCATTTGGCATCTTATTAGACGTTTACACCTTATTCTACCCAAGTACGAATCTTTAGATAGCAATTATTCGCCTAATGACTTTTAACCCTCAATGCAACAGTCGTCGTCAGGCAATAGCATCAACAAATATCCCTAGTGAATGTGGGACACTCACCTGACGCGTTGAGTGTTAAAAAACTTTTTTTACATTCCCACTTCCAGACTTATCATCATCTTCCACTAACTTGCTTAATTCAACATTTAACGACTCTGACTTCTGACAAATTTTTATTTTATGTGCACTGTCTATACCACTTAAAAAAATTGTTTAGCGGCAACTTTCCAAATTTTTCGAAATATCTCAGGCCCTTGACCCGATGCAAGGTAACGATAAAGTAAAGGTTTATATTTTTAAAATATGATATCATTCAGGTTATAATTCGTATTTTAAAAGGGGTTCCATGGTTGTGCGATATGCGCTTCCTGTCTGATTTTTCAAAACAAATCGCATAAAAGCTAAAAAATCAGAGTAAAGTGGTTACCAAAAATATACGAATGGAGACCCAAACGACTGAAAACTGTTTGGCGCTGATCGATCAACGTTCCTTGATCGTGCTACCAAGCATGTGTACTGTCAGCAAAGCTGCTCCTCTTGGCAGGAATTTTAAATTAGAATAAAAATGCAATTTGTGTTCTTTATATTGTAATTGTTTCTTGACATGTCTTACTTGGCTTCGGAATAGGAAAACTATGAAAAGTGATATAAGGATGGCGCAGTGAACTCGCTAATAATAACTGCTAATAATTTTTCAAGTTAAAAAATATATTATTTATTGATTTACTTACATATATTGTTGTGTTGTAACGTGCAAAACACATATGGAAATAACGCTTTACGTAGGATCGTATGAATAAGGTAAGTATTATACAGCCTATTCTCGCTTTACAGAACACAAATATTAATCGCATAAATTTCTTATTGAAAATAACAATATCTGCAGATTTTTGCAGAGATTTAAACACGTTCGTCGTTTCAATATCGAGATATATAATAGAAAATATTGTACACAACAGACGTCGGATTTAGTAACAAATTTTTGCAGGAAAAGTTTGCAACCAATAAGCAAATAACTGCATTACCGGCGTTTACTTTTCACAAACTATTTTTAACGCTGTTATTCGCAAAGACTTATTATACTTAGATATCGAGATGGCGCACTGGGAGAGATTTAATGCAAAACATTAATTGTTGCATTATTACTACTATTATTTATTTAATGAAATTAAATAATTCAATTACTTTAATCATGTAATTCAATTTATTTAATTAAATAATTAAATTATTTCAATTATATAATTCAATTAATTAAATATTTTACACAGCAGACGTCAAATTTAGTAACCATTTTCGCAGGAAAAATTTGCAACAAATAAGTAAATAACTACATGACCGGCGTTTACTTCTTACAAACTATTTTCAACGCCCTTATTTGCAAAGATTTATTATTCTTAGATATCGAGATGGTGCACTCGGAGAGATTCAATGAAAAAAATTAATTGTTGTGTTATTACTACTTTTATTGAATTAATTAATTAAAATAATTAAAGAAATTAAATTGCATCATTCAATTAATTTAATTATATAACTAAATTAATTCAATTAATTAATTCGAATATTTCAATTAATTTAATTAAGTAATTAAATTATTTAAATATTCTACACAGCAGACGTCGAATTTAGTAACCCTTCTCGCAGGAAAAATTTTCAAAAAATTGGCAAATAACTACATTACCGGCACTTACTTTTATAAACTATTTTCTACGTCCTGATTCGCAAAGATTCATTATTCTTAGATATCGAGACAGTGCACTCGGAGAGATTCAATGCAAAAAATTAATTTTTGTATTATTACTAGTATTATTTAATTAATTTAATTAAATAATTCAATTGATCAAATATTCTACACAGCAGACGTCGAATTTAGTAAACATTTTCGCAGGAAAAATTTTCAAAAAATTAGCATATACCATAACTACATTACAGGTGTTAACTTCTTACAAACTATTTTCTACGCCCTGTTTCGCAAAGATTCATTATTTTTTAGATATCGAGACATTACACTCGGTGCTATCGGATATAGTGTTTCAAGTTTTGAGAAGGAAATAGAAAGTAATCAACCATTTTAGCTGGTTCAACGTGTTTGCATTTTTAAACAAAAATTAATTTTCATACGCTTTTATTGTATAATGAATAAGCCAAGTAAGACGTGTCAAGAAACAATTGGAATATAAAGAAAACAAATCGCGTTTTTATTATAATTTAAAATTCCCGCCAAGAGGAGCAGCTTTACCGACAGTACACATTCTTGGTAGTACGATCAAGTAACGTTGATCTATCAGCGCCAAATAGCTGTCAGTCGCTTTGATCTCCATTCGTATATTTTTGTTAACCAATTTACTCTCATTTTTTACCTTTTACGCGATTTATTTAGAAAAATCAGACAGCAAGCGCCTATCCCAGAACCATGAAACCCCTTTCGGTGACCTTTGCCATGGTCGTTTTATTTTCCTATAAGGAGTACAATCAGTGGTGTAGACCTAAAAAAAGTGACCTGGCGGTACATTCATAAAAACTTTTGAACACACGCATACACACTATTATATATATATATGTATATATATCTTATCTATCTCGAGTACTCACTCCTGAAAGCTCGGATTAAGAAAGGACAAGAGAAAAACTTTCGTGAACAGCTCCTCGATAAGAGGATGCACGGTATCTTCCACAGAAATGTGGAGGATCAGTCAATGTCATGTGAGCTAACGTTTGCTTTCCTTAAATCCACCGGATTGAAGTTTGGTACGGAGCGTTTCATTTTAGCATGCCAAGACGGTGTCATTTCTACCTTAACATACCATCGCCACATTTTGAGCGAAGACATTCCCGATGATAGCTGCAGGGCGTGCCATACACACCCCGAGCATTTATCTCACATACTATCTAGTTGTCCAACTCATGCGGGAACGACCTAAATCCAAAGGCACAATGCAGCACTAAGAGTGATTTATTGCCATCTCTGTCACTCGTACGGCATTAACCTTAATATCGCTCCTCTAAATGCTCCTAGGGAAATCGAGCCAATTGTCGAGAAAGTGTCGCATATACTGGCACTTTATATTCTCGACAATTTCTGTTGCATATTCGAGGCCAGACATGGTTCTTCTTGACTTGGAAAAGCGAACCATGTTCGTTATCGAATTTTCGGTACCAGCTGACAAAAACATCATAGCCAAGGAGAATGAAAAGAAACAGAGGCATAGAAAACTTATAAGGGAGTTGCAACGATTGTACCCGGAATATTCTGTTAAACTAATCGTCCTTATCATCGTCGCTCTTGGAGGTGCCAAGCTTTCACTCGTTAATAGCCTGAAAAACATCCCTGCGTGTCAACAATATGCTAAAACACTTGCGGGAAAAATGCAGAAGGCGGTAGTCCTTCGGTTACTCCGTGTTCTTAGGGTGCACGAAACTTTTGCCGGATCGTCGTACTGATTCCGTTACAGACTGTAACCACCTATCTCACGGTCGTGAGACGTGGTTGTGGCTGAAATTTTACCGCGATTTCACTGG
>NC_046661.1:17270493-17336430 GCF_010883055.1 Belonocnema kinseyi | reverse complement strand
ATCTCTGATCTGTACTATTAATTTTGTCAAAAATAGGGTTTCTGATATAAGAAAAGGGTCTTGTCTCCATTTGTACTTGAAAATTGACTTCAAGGTCAAAATTGATGGTACACTTAAATGCCCCCCTCGGTCCTGCCGAACTTTTTTCCGAATCATTTCTTCGTCGATAAAGTATTTTAGAACATATTGGGGCGTTACTCAGACATTTTACCTTAATTTTGTACCTTTCCAAGGCCACAAAAAGCATTTTTCCAAAGGTCATTGTTGACGTGAAATTTCGCACTCTTTCGAATCCGCAGTCAAAAATAGGGGTTCTCATTTGAAAAAGGGTGTTACCTCCATTTGACCTTGAAAATTGACCTAAAAGCCAAAATTGTTGGTACAGTCAAATTTTTCCCTCGGTCCTGGTCAACCTTTGTCCAAATCGCCGAGAGCCATAACCACGCCTCATGCCCGTGAGATAGTTAGTCACATTCTGTGACAGAATCAATGCGACGATCCGGCAAAAGTCTCATGCACACTGAGGACACGGAGGGACCCAAGGACGACCGCCTTCTGCATTTTTCCCGCAAGTGTTTTAGCATATTGTTGAAACGCTGGAATGTTTATCAGACTATCAACCAGTAAAAGATTGGCACCTCCAAGAACGCCGATTATGAGGACGATTAGTTTAACAGAATATTCAGGGTACAATCCTCTCTTTCTTTTCATTGTCCTTGACTATGGTGTTTTTGTTAGCTGGGGCCGAAAATTCAATAACGAACATGGTTCGCTTCTTGAAGTCAAGGAGAACTATGTCAAGTCTCGAGTGTGCAACAGAAGAAATTGTAGAGATTATAAAGTTCCAGTATTATACGACTTTTTAATTTCTGATTAGATTAGATAGATTCTGGGATCACCAATTTCAAAATTATTTATTTCTTTAAATTTGACATTTTTACCTGCTTACTTACAAAAATCTTTTAATAATCGTACACCGACCACTGTTCTATAGATTATAGACCATTGTTACGTTTATTGCAAGTGCCTGAGACTCTGAGACTCTAATAGAGATAAATTTACGATTCGGGAAATCCAGTAACAGTTTATTGAGTTTCGGAAATTTTTAATATAACACTTTATATACCTTCGATTCCTGTTACCATATTTATATTGTAGGCTGTTTCGTTGTCCTAATGTTGGGTTTCATTCTGTCTTTAAAAATTAAATTCTCAATGTTGTGCAAATGGCTCTTTTAATACTAAGTAGAAACATTTTCTGAACGACAAATATTGAAATATTATATTTAATTGTAAAAAAAGTAATTGATTTCCCTTTAGAATTGATTTACTAATATTCACAGTCAACGGTTGCAAGCTCTATAAATTTCTTTACTCTTAATTGATTTTACAAGTTGAATAGTGTTCTTTTAATTCTCTTCATGGAAGATGTTTTCATAAAAGATAATTCATCTGATACTCTTGAATCTTTGATTAGAATTTAGAATTTGAAACAAATTTTACGTAAGTTTTTATAAACTTCGATGTTGCTTTTATCGCAAAATAATTTGTTGAATTATTAATAAATTATAATATATTATATTAATAAAAAGTAATTTGTGTTTATCATCGTGTTTATTATTCTTTATTCAAATTTTGCATATCTTAATGAAAAAAATACACGCTGCGCAGGCACTCCCATTGTGCGCGGATCTTCGCGATAAGTTTGGGCGCGCGTACGCTTTCGCGCTCGTTTTTGTACGCTTAATACGTACACTTTAATTGCATTTTTCCAAATATTATAAATATTCTTACTTGAAACTACAACTGTGATTTAAGCTTCTGAGGAATTACAGACATAAATTTGATGATTTGGTTTGATATTTCTTAATCTATCAAAAAAAAATATCTTTTCCCCATTTTTTCAAAATTTTGAAAAGGTAACAAATATATAGCTTTTAAATTTGTATTGACACTCAAAATCTAAAACTCTTTACAAAATTTTGTTTCAAATTTTGAAAAAGATCTAACTTCTTTGATGTTGTTCTGATAAAAAAATTTACTAAAATAGTTTTCAAATATATCTGATACCTAGTGAAAACTTTGAATGAAATTTCCTAATCTATCAGAAAAATATTTTTTTCCATTTTTTTAAAATTATCACAATATTCAAAAGTATATAAATGTTCTAATTTTCATCGAAATTCAAAATTCCATTTGGATAATTTGCCATTCTTCTGCCCATACATTAGAAACTTTAAAAATAATTTCTAAAATTTGAAAAAATTTCAAATTTTGAAAATGCTCGAAGATTCTTATTTTTGGTTGGAAATATATGATTAACAAACTTAACCATCATTTTGGCATCCATAAAATGTTTATCAAAGGATGGTTTTATAATTTTCGGAATCAGTGAGCGCCGAAACGTAAAGATCCGTTAAAAACCAGAGATCGAAAATTTGTACGATTACTCTACACTCTCATGAGTGACAATGTAAATATAATTAATATTTCTACAAGGAGTATTACTGTTTTTCATGTCAAATTAAGAATCACCCGTTGTAATTACATTCAGCAAGTTTTTTTACGGGTTGATTATCAATTTACGTTTCTGTTGTCAATTTACAAGCCCTAAGTCTTTTAACGCACATGGCTGTGAATTTATACGCAGTGTGTTTTTTCAATGGCGTTTCTTTTTTTACGCGAGTGTCTCATTTATTCACGTGCACTCTTGTAAATTCACTGCGTATTATATAAGTCAGTAGTTTTCAACGTAGTACAATGTAAAATAACACAGCATTTTTTTACAGTGTATAAAAATCTGCGACTCGGTGATGCACTTTCCTGTTTCAAAAACAAAAATTACACAAGCCGACAAATTTTAAAGCCAGAGACCAGACCTAACATTTCCGAAGGATTTTGATGCGCTGAATCCGAATCCAAGCTCTAAATTGTTCCTGTAAGTCAGGTTTTCAAGATATCTTAACCTAAAAGTGCAAAAAACACGTTTTTTTAGCTGTTTTTGAGGTTATGTAACCGAACAAGAAAAATATCTACCACAAAAGCTAATATGAAATTTGTAAGTACTAATCTTCCCCTTTCAAACCTACTTGGATTTATTAGGATATCTTTATTTTTCACCAAAATATTGTAGTTTGAAATTTTTTATTTTAGCGTTTTAACCCATTAACGCTAAGGTATTCAGATTTATACAACGCATTCTCTATTGCTGACGGTACGATATTTTCTCTTCAAAATATTAGCTCAGGGGTTTTCGAGGGTGCCCGTTCTATTGCCGGTGTCAGTTTTTTGTTATAACCCCTAGAACATCCAATATGGCGGCCACAATTTAGGGCTTTCAAAAAGAACAAAGGATCCCACACAAAATACCAACATAAAAGCGTGCAGTCGTTTGGAACCAAACTTCGTACATTGATAAAACAAAAGAAGATGGACTGCGCTGAATGTTACTGCGCACTCTGTGTGCATTCTAATTTTCAAATTCGCTGTATGTGCGCGCCGTTCTACGGCGCAGTCAGTCTTCGATCCCTAGCTGGCTCACTGAGCTGGCGACGCTTTTATGACGTGTTATGTGTCGGTGATGAAATTCGTTTTTTGCTACAAATCTTTCCGTGTTAGAGATCACGTATGAGTAGCGGGCTTACGGTTGGATGCGTAGGTAATAAAATTATTTTTGTATTTGAAATCTGTCTAGCGGTTACATTTCGTGTCGATCGTGATTTTTGTATATATTGAGTTTTAGAATTTCCACGTTACTGTTCATTATAAGAAAAAAAATGAGTTCAAGAACTCCTTGCGCTAAGAAAGTTAATCCGTTTTTGTCATGTTTGTGGAAAGTATGAAACGGAGAAATACCGTCGATCAATTAATGAATCCATAAAAACGTCATACTTCAACTGTTATGGGACTTCAATGAAAAATTTGGATAAACCGTGGGTACCAACCTCAATTTGTCATGCTTGTAGATTAAATTTGCCAATAATGGTATTAGAAATCACTCTGAAAACAAGAGTGACTGATCAACTCACGAATCAATGGATACTGGCGATCCTAATGCAACTGAAGATTCTTCTTGGGAAGAATTAGATGATGAAAGTCCTAAATTTTTTGACCAAGACGGATTCGACGATTTTATACGTGACCTTGATCTTCCAAAATATAAAGCTGAGCTTTGTGCTTCAAGACTCAAAGAGAGGAAACTATTGTTACCTGGCACTAGAGTAACAGTTTACAGAAATAGAGAAGAAAAGTTTATCAAGTACTTTTCAATGGACAGTGGGATTGTGTATTGTAATGATATCGAAGGACTCATTAATTTATATAAAATAAACTTACATACGCCAGAGGATTGGCCTCTTTTCATAGATTCGTCTACAGAAAGTCTGAAAGCAGTACTATTACATAATGGAAATAAGTACGCTGCTATTCCAGTAAGTCACTCAACTACACTGAAAGAATCTTATGATACTTTCCAATTACTCCTGGTAAAAATAAATTACAATGTCCATAATTGGCTAATTTGTGGTGACTTCAAAATGATAAACCTTATAATAGGTTTACAATCAGGAAACATTAAAAAATACCCTTGTTTTCTTTGCCTTTGGGACAGTCGTGCAAGGGATGAACATTGGATAACGGAGATATGGCCAAACAGATTAGAGTGGACAGTTGGTCAGTATAATGTTGTTTATGAAAGTCTTGTTGACAGAAAGAAAGTATTATTGCCACCACTCCATATAAAACTAGGTTTAATGAAGCAATTTGTGAAAGCCCTAAACACCGAAGGAGAATGTCTCAATTATATCAGATCTACATTTCCGCATTTAAGTGATGCCAAAGTTAAGGAAAGTATTTTTGTTGGGCCTGATATAACAAAACTTATCAAAAATGATGACTTTATCAAAACAATGACATCTATTGAAAAGGATGCATGATTTAGTTCCAAAAATTTTGTACAGAAATTTTTAGGGAACAATCGAGATCCAAAGTTTAGAAATATTGTATCTAGTATGCTAAAGAAATTTTAAAGATTAGGTTGTTTGATGAGTATGAAATTACATTCTCGCAAATCTCATTTGAATTATTTCCCAGAAAATGTTGGAGCATTCAGTGAATAAATGGGCTAACGCTTTCATCAAGACTTTCACCAAAAAAAGGAACATTATCAAGGACGATGCAATGTAAGAATGATGGCCGACTATTGCTGGTCTTTGCAAAGAAATGATAATGACCCTACTAGTCATAAACGAAAGTCTCTTCAACGATCGTTTGATATGAAGCGCGCACGTTTCCGTAAGAAAACAAGCAATTAGTTTCACCTTTATTGGACATACAATCGTAAGTCTTGCCTTGACTGTCTAGGCGTATCAAAGTCTTGCCTTGACTGGCTGGGCGTTGCAAAGTCTTGCCTTTATTGGCAGGGCAATTCAAAGTCTTTCGTTGATTGTCTGGGCAATCTAAAGTCTTTCCTTGATTGGCTGGGCAATCTAAATTCTTGCCTCAATTGGCTGGAAAATATTAAGTACTTTCTTGAGTAGCTGGACAATCTCAAGTCTTGCCTTAACTGAATGGGCAAACGTAAGTCTTGCCTTGACTGGCTGGACGATTCAAAGTCTTGCCTTGACTGACTGGGCGATTCAAAGTCTTGCCTTGACTGGCTGGGCGATACAAAGTCTTTCCTTTATTGGCTGGGCAATCTAAAGTCTTTCCTTGATTGGCTGGGCAATCTAAATTCTTGCCTTAAGAGCAAGTGATACTTAGAAAATTGTCGATTTTACCAGTTTTAGGTTCCCCCGGCTTTTTTTTCTAGAATAATAAATATTTTGTCTTAAAAATGTGGGGAATGCTAGCGCACATGCTAACGGACGTCCCCACACACTTTTATGTGGATTAATTCAAAAAAGTTTTAATTCAGCAAAATGTGATTAATTTGCATAGCGCTTAGGGATTAGTATCGATTTTTCCAGTGTTATATTCCCCCGGCTTCCTAGGATAAGAAATATTTTGTCGTCAAAATTTGGGAAATGATAGCGAACATGCTAACGGACGTCCCCGCACACTTTTTTTGTGTTTATTTTTCAAAAAATTTTGATTTTGCTAACAACGTATGTATATTTGGAGGTTATGTGTGTTACAATTCTCCCAATCGTTACTTCCAAACTACACAATATTTTTGGCCGAAAACGTTGGACTTACAAATAAACATATTAACTAATTTCCCGGAACTAACCTTGTTTGCAGGCAATTAAAAAAGTTTATTTCATCAATAGTTTTCAAATTATCGGAAAGGCAGGGATGAAAAATGACGTAACCTCAAAATAATGCATAAAATTTTTATTCAGCACAATAAATTTTGTTTGTTAAAAAAAGATTCCGGGGACGTCCGTTATGATATTTTATAGCATCTCCGAATTCAGTTTTAAAATTTTTTCATTTTTGTATCAAAAAAGCCGGGGGACTGTATCCGATTGACCACATGACGAAGTATCACATGCCCTTAATTGGCTGGAAAATATTAAGTACTTTCTTGCGTAGCTGGACAATCTCAAGTCTTGCCTTAACTGAATGGGCAATCTAAAGTCTTGCCTTAATTGGCTTGAAAATATTAAGTACTTCCTTGCGTAGCTGGCCAATCCCAAGTCTTGCCTTAACTGAATGGGAAATCTTAAGTCTTGCCCTGACTGGCTGGATGATTCAAAGTCTTGCCTTGACTGACTGGGCGATTCGAAGTCTTGCCTTGATTGGCTGGGCGATACAAAGTCTTGCCTTTATTGGCTGGGCAATTCAAAGTCTTTCCTTGATTGGCTGGGCAATCTAAAGTCTTTCCTTGATTGGCTGGGCAATCTAAAGTCTTTCCTTGATTGGCTGGACAATCTAAAGTCTTGCCTTAATTGGCTGGAAAATATTAAGTACTTCCTTGCGTAGCTGGACAATCCCAAGTCTTGCCTCAACTGAATGGGCAATCGTAAGTCTTGAAGAAAAAATATCATACCGTCAGCAATAGAGAACGCGTTGTATAAATCTGAACACCTCAGCGTTAATGGGTTAAAACGCTAAAATAAAAAATAAAAATCTTTCGGAAATGTTTGGTCTGCTTTCTGGCTTTTGACTTTTGTCAATTTTTGTCGGCCTGTGTTATTATTATTCTGTCGCTTTATATATGGATGAAATATTTACTACTCATATATTTAAGTTTTTTTATTTGAATTACATATGTACCTACATTTTAATCTTATTTCAATGTTCTTTATTGGAACTCAATTGCACAGAATGAAAATTATAATTCTTTTCGACCGAAGTCGTTTAGTAATTGTTTTAGTAAGGTTTTTTTACAATCTTGAATACAACTAAACATTCTAGTTCATTTAGTAAGGCTTATGATTCGAATTACTAAGACTTCTTAATCAGTATTTTTTAATTTATTACTTGCAATTCAAATTATAGGAATAGTTGTACGCTTTTCAGCAATGATTAACTATTGTATGCACTTTAACAATTTTATTATCACTGCAAATATTAAAACATTTTCATTCATTTATTTGCACTCGCTGTAAATTATATTAATAAACTAATTTTGCTAATTAAAATTGAATCAAGACATGCTGTCATAATTTCAGTTATTATAACTGGCCTGAATATCATAACATTGAAAGGGTCCTGCGTTAGAAGAAAACATTTTATCGAAAAAACGGCTTTGTCCAATCAAAGAGAATGATACGTAAACTGAATGATACGAAACTGAATAACAGCAAGGCCGTTAGTGTGGATGGTTTGATGTCCAAAGTACTTAAAAGCGGTGACGAATATAGGTTTTTATCGCTGAGTGACTTGATAAGTATGGGTGCTTAGAATGGAGAACTCTCAAGTGATTCGAGAGAGACGATAATCGTTCCACTTTATGAGGGGAAGAATGATAAAGACGATTGCACTAATTATATTTGGTAAAATGCGTATTATTAAGGTCACGAAAGTAATAGAAGAAATTATTGGGAAGTCCCATGTGGTTTCATGGCAGAAAGAACGTGTACAAATCAGATATTGAGTTTGAGTATTAATTCAGGATAAGACAGGAATTTATTGATTTTCTAATTTTATGTTGTGATGTAAAACAAATATATTTAACTAAATTTTGGAAACTTCTTTCTACATGTATTTTTATGTAGATAAATTGGTAGACATTAATAAGATGAATGGGATATAATCCCACTTATGTTAGGTTGAAGTAGAGCTTTGGATTCACCAGCAAGTTGAAAAGCAAGGAAATTAATATTAATGTTCCTTTTCCTTTGCATAGGTTTGCATTCAAAATATAAATTTGCATGTCTTCTGTTTATTATTTAAACTATGCATGAAACTATTTATTTTAATATAAAGTACTGCAAATAAAGTACTATAAACTTCAAAATTGTTATAATTGTCTACTCTCTGCACCTGTTGCACGCGATATTTTTTATAACAAATGCAGGCAATTTACGATTTTAGAAATGAAAAACTTTCCCGACATTTTTGAAAAGATCCTGCACAGAATGCATAGGATCATGTATTAAAATGTACGAAACATTACTTCCGTCTCATACAGTGCGCTTCTCACAATGTTCGAACGCAAAGCGCTCCATATTTGAAAATAACTGCAACATTTACTGTTTCAGGTAAAAGAAGGCTATCAAATAACGTCGATATAAAGATCGATTGTTGGAATCTTATATTTCGCCCAGTTCTCACAATTTTCAAACGCGAAGCGCTCAATATTTCGAATCAACTGCAACACTGACTGTTTTAGGGCAGCAACGATAACAATATAAAGTCAAGATGAAGTGTGGCCGTTGCGAGAAGGGGACGGTATCTATGATTAGCACAAACGCACTTCATAATGATCTTATTTTAGAAGCGTTGCTGCCCTAAGACGGTCATTGTAGAATTTAATCCCAAATATTGAACGCTTCGCGTTCCGAAGTTGCGAGAACCGGGGGATTTATATAATTGAGATTACCTCCAATCAAACTGAGCTCACGGGAGCTCAGGACGATATATATAATTATGATAATCACACATGAATATGACCTTATTTCAGAACCGTTTCTTTACTGAAATAGTGACTGTTGCAGTTGAATCAAAATAATGATAGCTCAGCGTTCGAACGTTGCGAGAAGGGTTCGATATATGGGGCATAACTTCTGAAGTGTACCCATCTAGAAAATGAAAATGGTCAGATTAGGCTAAAAATTGGCCCAATTGTAGTCCTACTAGATAGTACCCCTCAAAGAAGAAATGAATTCATTTTGATATTTATTGATCAAATTGGAGGGGTCACCATTTATGGGGTTTTTAAGCAAAGACTTACTTTCAAACATTTGCAAAATTTTTTCTTGTTGCCTACTTACTTTTCTGACTGTTTACTTTTCGAACCCCCCGAATTCAGTCCAAAGCTATTTGAAGGTAACTCCCCAAACTGGACTGAAAGCGGGAGTTTGGTGTATTTTCCGATTCATCACTTCCACTCTCTGCTTGCGTTCAGGAAGCTAATGGAATAAAATGAAACTTTGCTAAATTAAACTCTGAAATCTCCTCTTTGAAATAAGCCTAAGTACATCGTAAGATATTCACTGGTTCTCGAATTAACAAAACAAAATGGTGGAGCCATATCTAAGGCGAAGATTGATTAGTTATGTGGCGACCACCACCAGTTGATGAAGAATCTTTGTCTCCTATTTTCCATACGATAAGAGAAGAGAGAAGCTCGCTTGCTGCTTGACGGAGCGATTTTCGTGTTGAGCTTCTACCATTCTTGCGATAATTCGAGAACCAGTTAATATTTTATTAGTTTCTGGGTCTCGTTTTTAAGATATTCTTTCAGAATTTTATCGAGCACAGTTTCAATTTTTTCATTGACTTGTCTAAAGCATGCAGAGAGTAGAATTTGAGAGTCGGAAATTGGTCAAAAGCTATATACCCCTGATATAGGGAAAACAGTCAGATAAGTCTACAGATATTCACTTTCGCTCTTCCAGGATGTTCCGCAATTCCTTCGTACCCTTCCCGGAATACGTTGAGCTGTAGTGAAGAATAAGTGAACAGTCATAGATAAAAACTATTTTACATGTATCCTATTCACGCTGACATGACGTCTGCTTAACATTCTCTGCGAATCATCCACTGACTTTGGCATAACAACATTATCTGCAAACGTCAATCTACGCACTTTCTCTGTTCCAAAATAAATACCTTCTTATTCTAAGCAAACCATTCTCAGACTGTTTTCAATGAATATGCTGAATAATCAAGCGAAAATGAGACATATATTGTTTTTATTGCTTTTAGAAGCCAAATATTGACTCCGCTCTCTTTCACGAATTTCCCACGGTTTTACTATATTCACCGTGCCTAATGTTTTTTACAGATTAAAAAATACATAGGAGATCTTTTTTATGCAGAGAATGTTCACTTTCCTAAGCACATACACATGCGGGAAGTAATAAAATTAGAAACCATGCTAAAAACCGATGAGAAAAGTACTTTTTCTAGATGCTTCACTGACGCTCTTTGTAACACTAAGTAACACAATTCTCCCCCTCTCGAACCCCCTCGGTATGTTGCATAACGTAGAAATTAAAAAAAATTGATTAACATGTAAAATATATATCGCCTTTAGAAAATATCATTATTTTAAATTGAAAAATACGTTCAAAATTTATTTAAAAAACAAAGTTTTCGAAGATCAAGTGAGTCTAAGAGTCATGAAGGGAGTAACACGTAACATTCACTTTTGTCTTCTTCCCTCCTCGCCCATGATATCCATAGTAACATTGGGGAAAACCCACCTCACCCTAAAGTATGTTACGTAATGCCTGTACGGCCCCTTTATGATATGCAACAAATCCCAAAAATTAAGGTTATGTATAGGAATTTTATCATAAAGAACCCCGGACAGAAGGCAGGGGAAAATGTCTTTCAATGGATTTGGTTATAACTTGGTAATTTTTTAGGTTGTAAGGGCCCAATGAAATATCCATAAAAGAATTTCCAACAAAAAAAATGGACAGTTTTCACGCTATACGGCGCCCAGTACTCAAAATCAGAGCATAAGCTATATCCATATAGCATTGAATGCTAAAATGACGACAAATTAGCATCACGCATTAAAATGTGGTAAACATTACGTCCGTCTCGCACAGCGCACTTCTCGCAATGGCGGAATGCTCAGTACTCAATATTTTTAATCAACTGCGGCACTCACTGTTTCGGGAATGTAACGTTGATAAAATAAGGCCAGTATCAAGTGCAATAATGCCAATCACAAGAATCACCCTCTTCTTGCAACGGCCTAACGCTAAGCGCTCAATATTCTGACTAAGTTGCAACATTCTAAATTTTTAGGACAGAAACGGTACTTGTATAAGGTCACTATCAAGTGCGGTAATGGCAATTATATGAATCGCCCTCTTATCACATTGTTCGAACGCAAAGCGCTCCATATTTGAAAATAACTGCAACACTCACTGTTTCAGGGAAGAAAAGGTTATCAAATAAGGTCACTATAAGCCCTGGCGGACCAAATGAACGAAAAGAAGCCTCTACAAAGTACCCTTAAAGACCCCACTGAGTCCCCCTTCGGTTTCTTATTACAAAACTAAAAAAGCAGCCTGATTAACTTTTAATATGTTGAAATTCGGATTCTACGTTAAAGTTTCCATTAGAAACTCACGGATTAATCCAAAACTTTTTTTTTTGCAGCGTTAACAAATTAAAAAATACAATTAACTTCTACTGATGGTGACTTCAAGCGCATCCATAATAGCTCAAATAGTATGTTGCGCGCAAAGTTTAACAATAAAATTTAAAATTGGCAAATAAATGTAAATAAATATGTGTAATAATTGATATGCCTAATTTTACAAAAATTTAATACCTTCTCCGATAAGAATAATACGAAAAATAAGAATTTAAACAAATACTTTATCTTTAGTCCTAACATCTCGTCTCGTAACTGCACTCACTTGCATCGCAGCGTTGCTGTCTAAGGTTTCCACTGCGTGGCGTCCAGACAAAATTCTTAAAGTTACCGACGGGACACTTATTAACTGCTACTAAAAGAAGATGGACTTGAAGCCGCTTTCGGTCCATGTAAATGACAGGTATTTGATTTTATTAAGTTTTTAACGCTGCAAGAAAAAGTATTTTTGAAAAAATCTATCAAAAAAATTCAAAATTCACTTTGAATGCTTTTGATAGATTTTTTCACAAAATTTCTGGTCAACATAACGATTTTTAAGAAAAGTAGAAATTTGACACTAATTTTTGAAAATCACAAATAAATTAAACTTTTTTCAATTTCGACACTTTTTTTTCTTCAAAATATTTTTAAAAGAAAGCTGAGATTTTTTCCTATAAGATCCCAAAATTCAGAGTGGCAATTTATTCGTCTTTGATTAATAAAAAGATACGTGAGCAAGATGCAATGATAGGGCGAGCGGCGCGCTCTCCCCTAGTGCGCTCACGTCAAAGCATGGGGCATGAGTATGTGATGTTTCGGAGAATATTGTAAGCTTGAACATGTTGTTTGTCTCTTTACATTCGCTTCCATAGGATCACATGCACTCGTAACATGAGATGTACCTTGAATATGCCATTCCTCTTCGATACCAAAATCTTCTTCATGGACTTGGAGATTAGCAAACCACTTTTATTTTTAAAATGGTGCCTTGCACCATCAGTGAAACAGAAGATTTTCTTTTTCCTGAAATGAGTTTTCAATTAACTACTATTAACTTCTAATACTCGTGCATAGCCACCGTGTTATGAGCTAAGTTGTCAGATATTATTGCAATACTTACGTGCTTGAGCTCTCTATCTTTTTTATAATAAGTCATCACAGTGGATATTGTAAATTGGTCGTCATTCCAGTGAAATGATTGCGCTGCATTGTGAAATATAAAGGCCTAATTCTCGGCGAAATCGAATCTAATCAAAAACTCTCCAGGCAATACATTTTCCTACAGGTTTTTGAAAAACAATGATTGCTCCTTTGAAATAAAGTGATGAGTTTTTAATTTCAACAGTCTTTCACAGAAATCATCTATGAATTCATCAGCATCCATTACCAGAGTCTTTAGAGTACATCTGTCTGTCTGTAATCAAATTTAAAATCTCACTTCAATAATATAATGTACATCAAAAGCTTTTGTATTGTTGTCTTTTGAGTTTGTATTACCTGGACAGTTTGCATACTCTCCCAAATGACAAATGACATTATTATGATGCACGCAAACGCACACATTATGAGTACCACTGTTCAGAAAAGTTGTTCACTAGAGTTCCAGTTTCAGCGGTCAATGCTTTTCCTCTTTTTGGATTCGGAAGCGTAAGATTTCCATGCTCTCAAACTGATTTTTTTACATTTCTTGCTTTTAACTCGGATGTAAATTCAAAAGTTATATGTTCTCACTACTAATTCCTAGAGAATATTTCCACGGTCAGTTTGCACTGAACATGTACAGAGAATGTATTTTCGTAGCATATAATGTTACCTAACTTTAAAAACTTGCACTAAAGCGTTGCACAAAGATCTTCGACATAAGCGCACGAGGGGAGAGCGCGCGTCACGTTCTCCATCATGGCATCTTGTTTACGTATCATTCTATTACTCAAAGAGGAATTAATGTGCCCCTCTGAAAAAACAATGTCGAAATTTGAAAAAAAGTCAAATTTATTTTTGATTTTCAAAAATTAGGGTCAAATTTGGACTTTTCAAAAATCGTTATTATCGCCAGAAAATTTGTAAAAAAATCTATCAACGACATTAGAAGTGAACATTTATTTAAGGCAATTGGAAAATAGTTTAAAATGTTTTTAATGTAAGGCTTTGCCTAAAAAACCCAAAAATGTTCCCCCTCCAATTTGACAAATAATTATAAAAATGAATTATTTTTTGATTTAAGAGGTACTATCTAATAGGACTACAATTGATCCAATTTTTAGCCCGATCGGACAACTTACCTCAAACTTTGAGGGTTGCAGTGGATTCCAAATACTTAGCGCTTAGCATTCGATTATGGCGATCGGAGGACGATATATATTATTGAAATTATCGCACACGATTATAACCTTATTTTAGAACCGATGATAACCGGAAACAGTGAGTATTAGAGTAAATTCGAAATATTCAGCGCTTCGCGTTTAAACATTAAAAGAAGTGGGCGATAAATCTGATTCCAAAATTTGAACATTCCAGTGGACCTAAGGAACCGAAAGGAGCCTCTACAAAATACCCTTAAAGGCTTCACTGAGTCACCCTTCGGTTCCTTCTAGAAAACTTTTAAAAACAGCAAGATCAACTTTAAATTATTGAAATTCGGATTCTAGATTAAAATTTGCATTAGAAACTCATGGAATAATCGCAATACTTTTTCTTGCAGCGTTAAAAACTTAATAAAGTAAAATACCTGTCATTTACATGAACTTTATCTTCAAAAACTTTGTTTTTCAAATAAATTTTGAACGAATTTTTGAGTTTAAAATAATGATATATTATAAAGGCGATATATATTTTACATTTTAATCAATTTTTTTAAATTTCTACGTTATGTAACATACCGAGGGGGTTCGAGAGGGGGAGAATTGTGTTACTTAGTGTTACAAAGAGCATCAGTGAAGAATCTAGAAAAAGTACTGTTCTCATCGGTTTTTAGCATGGTTTACAATTTTATTACTTCCCGCACGTGTATGTGCTTAGAAAAGTGAACATTCTCTGCATAAAAAAGGTCACCTATGTATTTTTCAATCTGTAAAAAACATTAGGCAATGTGGATATAGTTAAACTGTGGGAAATTTGTGAAAGAGAGCGGAATCAATATTTGGCTTCTAAAAGCAATAAAAACAATATATGTCTAATTCCCGCTTGATTCTTCAGCATATTCATTGAAAACAGTCTGAGAATGGTTTGCTTAGAATAAGAAGGTATTTATTTTGGAACAAAGAAATTGCGCAGATTGACTTTTGCAGATAATGTTGTTATGCCAAAGTCAGTGGATGATTCGCAGAGAATGTTAAGCAGACGTCATGTCAGCGTGAATAGGATACCTGTAAAACAGTTTTTATCTATGGCTGTTCACTTATTCTTCGCTATAGCTCAACGTATTCCGGGAGGGTACGAAGGATTTGAGGAAGATCCTGGAAGAGCGAAAGTGAATATCTGTAGATTTATCTGACTGTTTTCCCTATATCAGGGATATATACCTTTGGACCAATTTCCGACTCTCAACTTCTACTCTCTGCATGCTTTAGACAATTCAATGAAAAAAATTGAAACTTTGCTCGATAAAATTCTGAAAGAATATCTTTGAAACGATACCAAGAAACTAATAAAATATTCACTGGTTCTCGAATTATCGCAAAAATTGTGGAAGCGTGCTCAAGACGAAAAGCGGTCGGTCAAGCAGTAAGTGAGCTTCTCTCTTCTCTTACCGTATGAAAAATAGGAGACAAAGATTCTTCATCAAATGGTGGCGGTCCCGCTTTCAGTTAAATTTTGGGAGTTACCTTCAAATAGCTTTGGACTGAATTCGGGGGGTTCAAAAAGTACACAGTCAGAGGCCAGCAGTTCTAGAAAGGTCGAGAATGGTCTTTCCCACATTCTTTTTCGGTACCTATTGGTCGAAAATACTTCAAGTAGGGTCCAATCTTTGCGGAAGTTAATACTGGTAACAAATTGGAATCAGTTGTCAAATTTCTGTCATTTACAATATAAATAAAAATGTACAATTTCATGAAGTTTGACATCTAAATTTCTCTGTCGGTAATCATGCAATCTGTATTACCCAGAGACCCGTAAAAGTTCAAAGTTGTTTACTCGCTGTGATAGTGCTACTTTGACATAGCTGATACGTATGTCAGACCAAATTTGTTTATTTGCATTTCAAGTGCAAACATTAGTTTTTGCATTATTTGTGCACAATTTTCGTGAGCAAGTTTTTTTGTTTTGCCCGACATTGATAAATATAAACATTATAACAAGCCCATTAACAACAATGAAATTTGCTTGCAGGGTTTTGCAGCACGGTCGGCATTTATCCAAAATAGTGATTAAAAAAACGTAAGTTGGGAAAGGAAAACTAAGGACCAGGTTTGGTCACGTGACCGTATCGTTACATGGCCTTAATATTACATTTATATACTTCCTATGTAATGAAGTAAATCACATTTACTTAACAAGGAAGCAAATAATATAAAAATGAGCTACTAAGTTAATACAACTTTACAGATGATTTTCTTAACAAACGTTGAAAGATGGGAACGACCACACGTTCTCTATGGCCAGTTATTGGACTGGATTAGGTGGTTGGTCGCCTGGCTGCCCTTAATCTTGTTCCTAGTTCGAGGTATCAATTGGGCATTGGGCCTTGAGTAAGTAACATTGCCTTGTTATCCACCAAAGTATCATCAGAACGCAGCAGGGGCGTTTCCCATTTACGAAGATGTCAAAAAAGAGCGCTTTTGAGGACGGTGCTTATTTTCTTATTATATGTGTACTTTTTTGTCAGAAAAGATTATTTTACATTCACATTTCAAGAACCTTTACACTTATTTGTGGTCTTATAATTATTTTAAAAAATTGTAATTCTGAGGCTTATTTCAATCTTCGAAAATAATTTTAGAAAAAGTGCTTGTATTTCCAACAAATCATTAATACAAAAATGTCATTATCATAGTGGAAGTTACGCAAGGTATAAACTTTGCGGTTTTATTACTCAATTTAAACATAAATTTCGTAGAAGAAGGAAGTATCTTAAGTAACAAGTTTCTTTTTTTGTGAATAGTCGACAAAAGTGACCCGTGGTGAATCGAGGCGGCTTTGGTTATTCTTATTTATTTAAAAATGTTATTACTTCTTTTTATTTATGGAATTCTGTATGTAAACAATAATGACACAAAAGATACATAACCTGAAGCAATTACACGTTTTTTTTACTTACAACAAAAAACAATTTGAGTCGGATTTTTACACCACCGGTCACTTTCTCAACTACTTCGCAAGAAGTGAAACATATTTTTTTAAATACTTTCAAATTTACGAAATTACTCCCTAAATTCAATAAAAAAATGTGAAAATTTCACTCATGAACAGTCTTTTTTTGTTGAAAACTGAGAAATATAATAAAGCTGCCGGCTTGATAATGTGAACTGATCTATTTCCGTCAGCCTTTTTCATTCGTAAGTGACAATTAGCGATCGAAGTGTCGCCTAGATTTTTAACCCCAATACAGTAACATACTGTTTTATAATTTTTTTATCTAGGCACGTTTTGGCTGCTTATGACACATCACTGAATACCTAGTCTTGAGACTGTGCAGTTGTACATTTTTGCGATATAGAATATCAAGTCGCGGTAATGTACTTTGGTAGTGAAAGGAATTCATATGTAGAGGAAAAGGACTAGTAGTTACACTTTAAAATCTTATTCTATACGTACACATGATTAATTTCTGCCAATGTGAGCTTTCACATACAATTTTAATTTACTTCTGTTTTTGCTTGAAGGTTTTTCAGCATTTATTATTTTAAGATTTGAACAAAATATTTATGCACTTTTTCGAAAAGAATATTCAATTTTTGCATTTTAAAAATGTCCTGATTATATAATAATAAATTATATTATAATAAATTCTAGATTTCCTTGTAATTAAAGCGGGGAAAACGGGCATGTACAAGCATCTTTTGTTTTAATTAAAATATGGATAGTCGTAACTGTCGATCTTGAATGAAGATTCATTATGAAATAATGTATGTACACATTCTATGATGAAAAGAAAATATGAACAATCCGAAATGATCTTGTGATCTCACTGTTCATTCATCAGTTTTCACTCGAGTGTCCGTATTGACCAGAAAGACTCGTGAATTTAAGCTTTCTTTTGCGTGACCCCTTCACGTCTGACTACTTTGTAAATATTCTATAATAAAGCATTCATCATTTGTAAGAATAAGATTCATGTTGTATTTATAAATTTATTCTTTAAGTATTTCTGAAAATAAAATCTGGCGCAATTATCTGCCCTTCAAATTCATTCGCATTTCATAAACCAGTTGTATACTACAATACAGTTAAGACGATGCTTTCACTGACACTGTTTTCTTCTCCTTCTCCGAGTGCTTCTTCATGCCTTCTCCTTAGTTCTTAAATTTCACTCGTTCCTTGGCTATCTACCGAAGACGTTCTCTACCTGCGTTCGCTTTCCCTTCTATCATATCATCAATTTCTTGTCTTTATTATTAAATGTTGTAATTGATTTATGGCACATTTCGAGCTTTTTTATTGTAATCAGCACTGCTTATGAATATAGAGTTATTGAATTCGTATCTTAAAAGTTAGAATTTTCTAATACTTTATCGTTGTACAAAATATATGTGATAGTCTTCTACAAAAAGAGGGTCGATAACATTTCTTAGGAATTTAGTTCATTTTAAAAGCACATCACATAGTGGGCTGGATCGGGAATTGGCTGTTCATAGTCCATTACAGCTGATAATTCTCAATCGATTTCAATTTTTTTATAAATGCGCATCATTAAATGTTTCAGAATGTGAAGTTCCATGATAAGCGGCACTTTTTATTTTCGACGAGTAATGCTTTTTCCCTAGGAGCGATTGGCGGAGTAGTGTCAGCGCTAATGCCGTAAGAGACACAGGGATGGTAATAAAGTATGTATACTAGGTGATCGGAGTGTGCATGACACGCTTTGCAACTATCATCGTGAAAGTCTTGGCATAAAATATGTGTCTTGAGGACAAGGAGCGACTCAAGGATGACAACATCCATCTCGAAAGTTTATCGGTATGTTTATGGCACGCAGTTATGGATTTGAAGTTACAAAGCCGTGATAATTTTGCACCTCCCAAAGTATCGATCGCCAGGAAAATTATTTTGACCCAATATTTTCTCGTCCATTCGCTGCAGCTCCCTTTTATGGTTTTGATATCTCTCTTTACTTTATTTCCCCTTGACCGAAAATTGTAGTTTCACAAAAT
Organism: Belonocnema kinseyi; assembly: GCF_010883055.1. NCBI lineage: Eukaryota > Metazoa > Arthropoda > Insecta > Hymenoptera > Cynipidae > Belonocnema > Belonocnema kinseyi. The sequence continues at coordinate 17,317,411 of NC_046661.1, read as the reverse complement.
TTCTCACTTCTCGCTTTGAACAATTTACTCTGTCGTTCTCGTAGCGTTTGGTGCAGCAGGGTCGCGACTAACATTGTAAGAAAGACCAATATGTTAGTAAAGCACTCTCAGGGGAGCCATATATCTGTAGAGTTACGTCATTCCCACGCGAGTGGGCACCTGGATATCATGTTTCCTAGGTATTTAGCGTGTATGAGATCCCTCACCGTCTGTCGCTGTGAACTTATGGAAGTATAATGCGGTCACAGAATACTACGGTGGAAATGACACCATTCTGGTATGCGAAAAAGAAACTCTCTGTACCTGAATTAAGTCCTGATGATCTAAGGAAAATGAAATTTTGCCCCTATAATTTCTATAATCTAATTATATATCCTATAATTCTGTGATAGTTTCCGCGCATTTTCTTGCCGAGTAGTTGTTAATGGAATTTTGTATCCTCTGTTTTTATTCACTTGAGCTTTTTGAAGTGAGGTATCTAGATGGTGCAATGCGTTTTCCTTACTGCTGATGTTAAAATTCTGACTAAGGGTGTTGGCCGTTGGCCAACACCCGGTGACGTACGTCGTGTACGTCACCCACTGCCGCTCCTTCTGTGCCATAAGGCAAGCATCCTTTCTATGAAGATTCCAGTGATTAGTTTATAGCTGGTGTTGAAGCAAGCTATGGACTGCAGAAAAGGTTCTCCTCCGTTTAAGAAGCTGTTGAATATACGGGCGAGGTGTTGGTGCATGGAAGTGAAGTTCGTGTAACAAAACTTTTGATTTTACCTGGCTCTGGCCTGGCCGAATGGAAATCCTCATTCTCAGATTCGTAACATTTGCAAACGCAAAAGTTGGGTTAGGGGAAGAGTAAAGTGATGGAACATCTCGTTAGTTTTTCTTGTAAACAAATCATGAGACTGTTTAATGAGGCAACATTTTGCATTTTTTTTTATAAGTGGTTAGGAGTACAAGAGTGTTAGGACTGTCAGGATGATAGTCCTAAAGTTTTTCATTAAAAACGAGGTTATGTTTACACGTACAATATTATGTTATTTATAAGCTTTATATAAGTATATATTGAAAATTAGCAGTGTGTTTAAATTCAGCACTTGGCTCTGAACTCTTATGAAGCATTATATACTCGAATTAATATGGAAAAAAAAGAAATTGATTCAATGTTTTAGAGCTCCTTCGTGTTTGACCGGCCTATTTTTACGACATTTATCTGTTAATTAATTTTTTTATTTTTCATCAAGAAAACTTTGACAAATTAAAAATGTATCCGTAATTAAAAAAAAAAGTGGGTACTTGCAGCAAAATCCTATTTGAAAACTCTATACTTGATTACATTTACAATAGAATTAAAAAAGTGACCTCGAAAAGAAGAAGTACTCGATTATTTTTGTTTAAATTCCACATTAATTGCCCCCAACTAAAGATTTGAACCAGACTTACCAACTAAAAATCAATTTTACTGAAATCATAAATACTTATTTGTATTTATCGAATATCGAGAGATCTCTTTGGGGGCTGCTGTGTTGAACGATGCAAAATATGTCTCTTATTTTCAGTTTGACAACTTCAACAGCTTCGACCAAATAGTCGAATTTTCAACCAACAGAGTTGAATTCGGAAACGAAAATATACTAACTTTTGTTTGAAAATTTAATTATTTAATTGAAAATTATACTATTTTGCTAGTCATATTTTTGTGGGTGAAGTTAATTATTTTCAATGAAAAAGTCAACCATTATATTTTTGGTTCAGGAATAATCTCTTGTGTTTAAAAATTCTACTATTTGGTTATAAATTTAATTATCTTGTTGAAAATGTAACTACTTTGATAAGAAGACAGATTTTTTAGACGAAAATTTAACTGCTTTGCTTAAAATTCCTAGGGTACTTTATAAATAAGTTATTATTGTTTTTACTTTCGTCATATTTAACATTGCGTCTTATGAGAGATGGCGTTTTTGAACTCTTTACTGAGTGATATCTAAGTAACCACAATTAAGGTATTATTGATCATTTTTACAATGAAAAACAAGTATTTCAAAATTGAGGTGCAAAAATAATATTAACCATTTGGTTTCTGCATATACATGAAAAAAAATTAATCACGAAACTTGCGCTTCTGAACGTTGACCATCGAAATCTGGCAACATCGCGAGGCGCGATCAATGTAGATTTCAGTCAGCCGTTGATTTATGTCTCCTTCGACATGATCACAATGCTGCCAAATTTCGAAGGTTGAAAATTAATTATTTTGATATGACAATTTAAGATTATCATTTCCCGTTTTTCATAATTCGAGCGTTTCCTAAATTTTGAAAGTTTCCAACTAGAAAGCATATACTTTTGAAAGTGTTTAGAATAATTAAGCTTCAGAGGTTTTAGGCAATTTAATTAGACAAACGAGTGGAATTGTATAATTACTAAGTCGAATCGCTATTGATTTATTTTATTTTGATTAAAAATTAAAATTGGACAATTTCAGGTTAAAATTTCTGAAATAGGACAATGTCACAACATTAAAAATGTAATACTTTAAGATTCATATTTTGGAAATTAGATCATTTAAAATTCAGAGGAATTGAAATTATATTGTTTGTAATTAAAAGTGTTCAAAATTAAATAATTGAAAATTCAAAACTTTTAAATGTGAATAACGTAAAATTCAAAGCAATTAACATTTGACAATCTGAAATTAAAAACTAAAATCATTATTGCAAAGGCAAAGCATCTGAAATTCTATAATTTTAAATTATTATAACATAACAAAATTATAATTTGACATTAGAGATAATTAGGGACAGATAATGATATCCGTGGCGACAAAGTTTTATTGTGGATTCCTATAGGATTTTTTGCGAGAAACACAAATTTGAACGTTTTAAATCGCTACCTCGAATAGTTTTCGATACATCGATTTCTCATGTTCAAATTGACTTTTTTTGTGAAACATAATTTCTGAATATGAATTTCGATGGGATTTTTCGCGAGAAATACGTACCTGCAATTTTTAAATCGATATCTCGTTTGTTTTCGATATATCGAAGGCACCCCTGTGACTGGTCACAGAAATAATGTAAGATCACGCCCCTGCCCCTTTTCCAACGCCTCGTGGGGGGGGGGGTGAGGTACCCCTGTGACTGGTCATAGAAATAATATAAGTTCACACCCCTGCCTCTTTTCCCTTTTCAGAATCCACATAAAAACTCTTTTTTCTTGTACAAAAGTCGCTTATCGCAATGAACTTAAGACATTATGTACATTAAAAAAAAAGTTTAAAAAATCGAAAACTATTCGAGATGTCGATTTAAAACTTTCAGACTCATGTTTGTCGCTAAAAATGCTATAGGAATCCACATTAAAACTTTGTCTCCACGGATATCATAATCTTGCCATAATTAGATGTCTAAAATCAAAAAAAGAATTAAACTATTCTAAAAAAACTTTCAAAATAAATTTTGATATTAAATGCAACCCATTAAGATTTAAGTGAAAAATTAAAACCTATAAAAGAGACAAATTAAAAATTTAGCATTCTACATGAAAATTAAGAACTCTAAAATTTTAACCGTTCAATATTACCGAAATTATTTAATTACAGATGTATCCATTTCAAGTAGTTTAATATTTCCCTATTTTGTATTCTAAACTCAGTTTTTAACTTTTTAATTTCAAATATTTCTTTAAATCATTCATTCATGAAATTCTCCAATCAAATATTTTAAAATTTAAGATTATTTATTTGTTTAATTCTTCAATTAAAAATCAAGAAAATTTTAAGACCTTACATTGAAAATTGAAAGTTAAAAAAAATACAAAACTAGATTGCTATAATATGATTCCAATGTTTGAAATTGTACAATTTTAATTTTTAGAATTGCGCACTTAAAACTATAATTTAAAATAAAAATTACAGAAATTTTCCAGACGATAAATACATTATTAATAAGTATCATAGCATGTAGTGTCAAGTTACATTCAAAACGACTATATAGTTTTGTTACTAAAGAATGTGACTTCTATAAAACAAAGTCACTGCCATTTTCACCGTTCAAAATTGCAGAATTTTAAATATTGGAAAAAAATTGTGAACCTCTAAAGTTTAAATATTCTGAACACATCTAGAATTCGATGCTTTCTAATTAAAAACTTTGAAAACTTGGAAAACGCGCAAATTATGAAATACGGGAAATCTTTCGGTGTAATATTTCTCTCCTGGTTTTTTCTGGTTCTCCCGAGTGTGGCCACCCGGCTAACAGTCTTCTGATGAAAGATTAATTATTAATCTAAGAAGACGGACTTTCTATCAAAAAGATGAATTTTCAAGAAAGCAGTTGAATCTTTGCCCAAAAAAGATGACTTTTATCAAAATAGTTGAATTTTCAACAGTACAATTCAATTTTTAATCATATATCATAATTTTAAACAATATAAAAGTTAATTTTTGAAATTAAAATGGTTAATTTCAACCAAAAAGATATGACTCTTTAGAAAAATAGTAGTATTTGTATCAAAATATTGAAATTTTGAACCGAAAAAGATTAATTTTGAAAAAATAATACAATATTATACTTTTAAAATAAAAAAATAATTAACTTTCAATAAAAAATATGTCTTTTTAACAAAAAAGTTGAAATTTCGACCAAAAAAGGTAACTTTTTAAGAAAATAGTTCAATTTTCAACCAGGCAATTAAATTTTTTAACCAAAAAAATGAATTCTGCACCAAAAATATAATATTACCACAAAAGATGAATTTTCAATACAAAAAAAGATTACTTTAATTGAATTTGGTTGAGTTTTCAACAAAATAGTATAATTTTTAATTAAAAGATAATAATTTTGAACAAAAAAGATAATAGATAAATTTTCATATAAAAATAACTATCTTTCAACCAAAAAAATATGACTTTTTAACAAACTGGCTGATCTTTCAAGAAAATAATTAAATGTTTAACCAAGAGAGATATGTACATTCAGAATCTAAAATATTAGAATAAAACTTCAGAAAAAATTAACTTTCAACCATTAAGAAGGTACCATCGCTACTGCCGAGATCAGTCGACTACGCAGTCGTAATACTTACACTCGTATGACGTAGTTATGACTTAGTTTAAATCTGGCAACATTGTGATCATGTCGCCAGTGACATGAATCAACGACTGACTGAGATCTACATTGATCGCGCCTCGCGATGTTGCCAGATCGCGATAGTCAAAGTTCAGAAGAGCAATTTTCGTGATTAATTTTTTTTTCATGCATATACAGAAACCAAATGGATAATATTATTTTTGCACCTCACTATTGAAATACTTGTTTTTATTTAAAAAAATTATCAATAATATCTTAATGTGGTTACTTAGATAACACTCAGTAAAGAGCTCAAAAACGCCGTCTCTCATAAGACGCAATGTTGAATATGACGAAATTAAAAACGTTAATAACTTATTTATAAAGCACCCTAGGCTTATGAGAAATCAACTGATTCCAAAAAGACGAATTTTAAACAAAGCAGTTGAATTTTCGTCCAAAAAAGCTGTCTTTTTATCAAAGTATGACTAGCAAAATAGTATAATTTTCAATAAAATAATTAAATTTTCAAACAAAAGCTCATAGCGTTTTATTGAACAGACGGAAATTACGGGTAGAAAAGGTGAAGTTTTCCGGAAACCACTTTACCCGCCGTTTAAGGCGCTCTTGGGCTGTTGAAAGAGCTTTTATTTTTGCATCGAGTTTTGCTTGATGGCAAGTCCCTTAGCTTTTGGAGTCAATTTTTTATTTGATGTTATGTGGCTTATCACACACTAAACATTGGATGCCTGTCGTGTCATCGATTTATTTTTAAACTGAAGCTGTGCAATACGCTTGCGGGCTTAGTAAGGCGTACGGAAGTATCATTACTTAGATTTTTACTCAGAAGGGAGACCGCCTTTCAGTAAACTACGCAGTTCAGATTCCATAGATTAACATCTTCGGGGAGTAGAGTATTAGCTTCAGCTAACTCATTCGCTCGTCGCCCACGTTAGTCAGTAAGCTACTGCACTCATGAGCGAGCCTGTATGTAGGTGGGATGCTAGCTGGTACTAGATGATAGATTTCGAGTCTAGTTCTTCCTCTTTTACGTTGACTCCTAAGTGTTCTGGACGAGAATCATTCGTCAAATAAATAATAAATAAAAAGAATAGAAAAATAAATATTAATTTGGCCTTAAATCAACTGTGACTTGCTATTGGAGTTCTGATAGTTTTCAACTGAAAACCATAGCTGTATTTCGAAAAGAAGGACAAATACCAGAACATGCAAATTCTTGGCCCTTATGAGCCTATGTTGCTTCCTGTCAAGCCTTTTGCGATTAGGGTGACGACCGATAAGACCGCTCTTTCGAATAAACGGCTCTTCACATCTAGAGTTGAGTTGGTCAGTCGAAAATTAACATAAGAAAGTAAATTGCTGATAAAAAAAAATACCGCTCAGTGAGTGGTAAGCAGCTCCCTGCAGGGCAAATGAAAAAGAAAAAAAACGTTACGGACAATTGTGGTCCTCAATCAAGTTATAATTCGTCCAAGCTCTTTCGTATATACGCGGGTAAACCTTCCCAAGGAACAAGAAGTAGGTGTCGCGGATTACCGCTCTTGCAGTACGGACAGTCGCGTTGATGGCTGTCTTCTACCACGGACTTCTTACAGAAAAGGGTGAGTTCTTAAGGATACCAAAGCCACCTGTGGCCTTTCATTCCACAATTGTGGTATATTACGTAAGTGATGTGATGGGTATAGCTGTGCTTCGTGTCTCGGGGGCTTAATGATCTCCGCGCTGGTAGGTTCATCGGGGTGGGGTTGCAGCGTATGCAGTCTAGGAGTAGGGACGGATACATCGAGTATGTTGGGGATCAACTTTCGGGGGATCTTATCGAAGTCGATACCAGCCATTGAGGTTGGCATCGGGGTCAACCGCTTGGTTTGAGGGGTCATCTCCCTCATGGGTCAAAAGGTACTACCTCCTTTCGCGGTCTTCTGGGCATCAGATCCAATCCAGGAGTAAGCTTCTCATGGGAGGTTTTCGGAGTGGTTGTAGTTGGAACGATCCACTCCGTTGGTAAGGTGACGCCCCTCGACAGTTTGCAGGTTCTCATCTATGGGACGGAAGTGAAGGAACGGGTAGAGTCAGGAATGTTCTTCCTCGACTATCTGGTAATTAACACCTCTGTGAAAACGTCAAAAGTTTGAGGTGTATGCGGAACAATCCTTCTTTGTAAGGGGCACTCAAGTGCCTTGGCGGTAGAGGCCTCTTGCTGAGCATATCTGGGATCGTGGACTGCTGTCAAGATGCAGATCGTCGAGGGGTCTAACGCTGTCTTACTCAGATCTTCGTCTTCAGATGCTGATTTTGCCATCACCAGATGAAGGTGACGTGGATCGACAACGGGGTCTGGGAATTCTCTTCCAGCCGGCCACTACACTAGTCTGAGAGGGGGTACGTTCTTCAGATTGTTCCCTCTCGGAGCTTTAAACTTGCGATCCCGTAGGTGGGGTGTGAATACTACTTCTCATCTGGACGGAGACATTTAGGGACACTACTAAACAGAAGCAAACTAAACCAAAAAATTATGCATTAGAAGTCATGCTTAAGAGATGCTATATGGGGTTTATCGGTGGAGTTAGGGTTTCAGATCTTTGAGGTGGAACGTACCGTGGGATCGACCATTATCATTCGCGAACTCATATACTAAGGGAAAATTGCTTTGATTAAGCGGAACAAACCATGAAATTTCTTTCCCAGCTTAGCTGCAATCTTTTTCTGTTTGGATGAGAGCTGGGTTATGCATTTGAGGACTCGGTCGCCTAACTCATAGCCGAAATCCCTACAAGTTTTGAGATATCGACTGGAATTTCTTTCTTTCGTTCTAAAATGACCTCCGGACGCGACTGCCACCCAAAATGTAGAAATCTTGGGCCAAGTCGGGTCGCGCTATTAACGGAAGTGTTGTATACAAATCTAAACTCGTGTAGGTGTACATGCTGATTTCTATATATTAAGGATCGGATCATAGTTGTTAGGACACGATTCATCTGTTCGGTTTACTTCGCCCGGGGGGAGCCTGCCGTTGTGCTTTCGTCTTTGGAAAAGTACCTTTACGCACGTTGTTAATGGTATCACAGAATATACCAGGCTAATAATAGGTCTAATACAATTTTTCGATCTCGAGGTGGCCGGCTTGAGGTTCATCGTGAATCTCTGGACCACCTTCCACCCATGGTATTTATGTAAGTGATTTATCACAGCTTTCACACGCTGATTATACCAGGGTTCATCTATTACTTCTATGACCCAAATTTCGGGTGAATCCTCGTCTTTAAACATCCGGGACAGGACACCGGGAACTTCATGTGAGGGCCCCTTACGGTGAACAACTTTAAAACTATATTCCTGCCGCTCTAACGACAATCAAGCTAGCTTACCTATGGGATTGTGTAGTTTATGTGGCCACCGTAGGTTGTTGCGGTCCGTAATAACCGTAAAGTATAACTCTTCTAAGTAATGCCTACATTTTTTTATCGATTATATAACCGTCAAGTATTGCTATCCAGTAGTCGAATATTTTTGCTTAATGTCGGAGAGCGTTCGACTAGCATGTGTTATCACGCTTCGTTCACCATCCAGGCATTGTTTTAGGAACGACCCTAACCAGTAGCTGCTTGCGTCTATCTGCAATATAAATGGAAACGAAAAATCAGGAAATGCCAATATGGGGGCCGTGTACAACGCATTTTTAACAGCTCTAAACGTAGTTTCCTGTTCACCGTTATGCGCCGATCGAAAGACTTTGCGGAGCAGACGAGTAAGGGGTTCACTAATAGATGCAAAGTCCTTTATAAATCGGTGATAACAACTATGTATGTCGAGGAATCGTGTTAGTTGTTTCGGATTTTCAGGGGCTGGGTAATCAAGAATGGCGGTATCCCGCTTAGAGTCAAGTTAATTGCCTCTCTCATTCACAGGAAAACCTAAGTTCCGGACCTCAGAACGACAAAAGACTCTTTTCTCGGCGCTGATAGTGAATCCAGTTTCATATATTTTATCAAGGACCCTCTGGGGCCGAAACAGGTGCCCCTCAAAAGTTTTGGAAACGAAAATAATATAGTCTCAACACGTGAAACAATGGGGACGCATGTGGGGACAATGATACTGTTAGTCAGTCTTTGGAATGTGGATGGGCAGCCTGAAAACCCAAAAAGCTTACCTTTTTTACTGTCAGAGTTCCTTTCTTGGTGCCGAAAATGCAGTAATTGGCTTACTACTTTCTCCTAGGGGCACCTGATGATAGGTTAAGATAAGATCTATTGGCTATATGTAGCGAGTGGCTCGAAGATTATCTAGGATGTCCTCCAGCATGTGGATATCACCTTTTGATACAATATAGACTTTTCTGTAATCTATCCACGTCCTACTTTTACAGTTTATTATACACACGTGTACGCGTCTCGCATTCAGTGTGTGATTGGCTACATTACATCTGGCAGGAATTTTACTCCCAAGGTTCGAAAGTTCGCGCGCGAACTCCGGACCCGTTATCACACACTTAACAAGTCAAAGCTGCTGACCATCAGGCAGCATATTGTTGAGAGAATACGGATACTATCTGACGCTAAGAGAAGTCTAGAGCGGAGGGAGAGGTGGGTCAGAGAAAATTAACAGTTTCTCTCTGACCCATCTCGACTCTTCCAAGACCCTCCGGTTACTGTCGAACACCCACCCAAACCAGAGTATTTTGGAGAGAAGTCTACAAAGTGCAGCATTGACTGGACGAAGACTCAGAAAATATGAATAGCTTCAAGGAGTTATGTGTTGCCCTCATAACACCTGATAAAGACTGCCCACCCATCACTACCGAGGAGGTGAAAGAAGTATTAAGAGGGATGAAGAACTATTCCGCACCAGGACCAGATTGTATCAAATCCTTCTGGTAGAAGAAGTGTTCTTCAACCCATCAGCATTCGGCCCGTATTTTCTCCTCATATTTGAAGTCGGAAGAGCCGATTCTGGAGTGGTTGGTGGAAGGGCGCACAATACTCCTGCCGAAAATAGGCAACTTAGCTGACCCGAAGAATTAGAGGCCAATAACTTGTCTGCACACACTTTATAAGATATTCACAACTATCCTAAATGATAGGATTGTTCGGGCAATTGAACCTGTATGGCAAGAAATGTATGAACAACGAAGCTCAAAGAAAGGCGTAGCCGGATGTCGGGAGAACCTGCTCATCGATAGATGTGTCTGCAAAGATGCAGCATTCTACCAGGGTGACCTATCGATGGCCTGGATTGATTATCGGAAAGCTTTCGATTTGACCTCCCATAGACTTATCAACTGTCTTTTGGAAATCTTAAAGTTTCATCCGCAAATAGTTAGGTGCGTAGAGAGATTGATGCCGCTTTGGAAAACCAGATTTACTATCTCATCTGGAGAAAATCGTGTCACAACTAACAAGGTCATCTTTCAGAGAGGTGTCTTTCAGGGCGACACCATGAGCCCACTCCTCTTTTGCCTTACATTATGGCCACTATCTCTAGCACTTCACCATTCCAACGGGTACTTTGCGGCAAACCTGCAGATCGAAAGTACAAGGTCACTCATGTATTTTACATGGACGACCTTAAGATCTATGCTAAAAACAAAGAGCAACTAAATCTAGCTCTAGGGATTGTCGAACGATATACTAAGGAAATTGGAATGGAATTCTAGTTAGACAAATGCGCGAAGGTTTATTTGAAACGAGGAAAACTTAATGGCATCCCTGAAGATCCTGAGCTCGTTGATAGAAGCGCTATACGACACCTTTGCGCTGGAGAGACTTACACATACCTAGGCGTGCCACAGAGCCGCATTCTGGATGTGACATCTATAAAGGATACTCTCCGAAGAAGATACAAACGTCTCATCCGACAGATTTGTTCTTCCGAACTGTCGGCGAGGAACAAAGTATCTGCAACGAACATGCTTGCCGTCCCAGTAGTACTCTATTCATTTGGAGTAGTTCTATGGACGAAGAACGAGCTCAGATCCCTTGATATCGGGACAAGAAAGGTTATGCACATGAACAAAAGCATGCATCTTAAGTCTTCCGTTCCGCGGCTGTACATCTCACGCCGTCAAGGTGGTCGCGGAATATTGAGTATTGAATGTCTCCACAACAGGATTATTCTGGGTACAGCACATAGAGTTGCAAATGGAAGAGACCCTCTTCTGAAAATGGTTAGGAATCACGAAGAAGTGGGCAAAGGAGCGTTTCTGTATAAAGCAGTGGAGGAGGCTGCTGAAACACTCGGACTTGACTTCAGTATTAGAAGTGAGCAAAATGCATCAAATCTTATCTATTCCGAGTACTAACTCCTGAAAGCTCGGATTAAGAAAGCACAAGAGAAAAACTTTCGTGAACAACTCCTCGATAAGAGGATGCACGATATCTTCCACAGAAATGTGAAGGATCAGTCAATATCTTGTAAACTAACGTTTGCTTTCCTCAAATCGCCCGGATTGAAGTCTGGTACAGAGGGTTTCATTTTTGCATGCCAAGACGGTGTCATTTCCATCTTAACATACCGTCGCCACATTTTGAGCCAAGACATTCCTGATGATAGCTGCAGGGCGTGCCATGCACACCCCGAGCATTTAGCTCACATACTATCTAGCTGTCCAACTCACGCGGGAACGACCTAAATTCAAGGGCACAATGCGGCACTAAGAGTGCTTTATTACCATCTCTGCCACTCTTACGGCATTAACCTTAATATCGCTCCTCTAAATGCTCCTAGGGGAATCGATTCAATTGTCGAGAATGGGAAGTATCGCATATACTGGAACTTTATATTCTCCACAAACCATGTTCGTTATCGAATTTTCGGCACCAGCTGACAAAAACATCATAACCAAGGAGAATGAAAAGAAAGAGAGGTATCGAGACACTAGATAGTGTTGCTGTTTGATGGTCTGGTGACTCTGAACATTAATGTGGTACCACAGTATAGTAACACCGGTACTACCGTGGACCAGCCGCTCTTTCCACGGATCCTTTGCCAAGTACCATTACTCTTGATTACCATTTTGAATGATACCAAATTTCCTCATAAAATCTAATTCCAGAATACAGTCAGGCTACTGATCACTCGCAATACGGAATGCAAATTCGTTGATCACTTTGTCTAACTCTACCGGCAAAGATATGCGACAAAAAAGGATGAAGTGGCTCCATTGGCCACCCGCATGGTGTGTGCCTTCGGATCAACCATTTTACGATAATTTTCATTCATTAATCGCCTACCGAGAGGTTCTATGGTTCCTTTTATTTCCTGGGAAATCTCCTTACAATCCCAAATACAGATATTTGAAATCGGATTCCTTATAGTTTTATCATTCGATAAGATATCTCATTCATCCGCGGCAATTCGCTTCTTCTATTTAATTTCATGTTTAGCTGTTTATTTCCTTATGATTCTGCTTTTAATCATAAATACAGAACTTTGGCATGGAATTCCTTATCGTTTTGTCATTCGAAAAGGTATTCCATTCATCTGTGGTAATTTGGGTTTTTCCTGTGCCGCCTGATAGTTATGCCGAAAAGCAGCGGTTTCGCTTGAAATGCTGATTTGTTTGCACTCCGTTGAAAAAGGAGGAGATAAAATAACCACGTCAAGTGAAAAAGTTCGACAAACTGCAGTGATATTTTTTTAGTAATGCCCTTCGTCGATGCCATACAAATTTTTTTTAGGGAAATTTTGCTGGGTAAGACATTTTTTAGGGATAATAAGTAGGCAAAAAAGATTTAGGCTAGCGCTCTTAGAAATTTAGAAATTCATTATGCTTCACCCTTTCTTAGTTTTTGGAATTTCCCATATTGCCTAGATATTTTTATTTCATAAAAATAGATGTATTAGTTCAAAAAATGTTTAACGATTCGTTTCCAGGTTTATTATGGCTGGAAAATCGTGTATCGTCGCACATTGTTCTCAAAATATGATATTTTAATGTTTTTATTTTTGAAAACGATTAATTTCGGTTTCTCATTTTCTTTGCAGTACCATATTAGTATGTAGGTATGAATTAGGTGGCTGTCCACTGTATTGTTACTGGTAAACTGGTAAATTGGAAATTATTATCTTTAATAATAATTTCTAAATTTCTTTCCGAAGGAGGTGGGGCATGTAACATAAGAACCCTATAAATTTCAATTAAATGGCGAAAAAAATTTTCGAGTTGAAGGGTGGCAGTACAGAACTAGATAACCCACATTTTTATCGTAACTGAGTTTTCTCCACAAAAAAATCTTCACAGATAAAAATCACATTGTGAGAAAATGTTCGTTTCAAAATATAATTTTTTGACACACTTTAAAGTTGTCACACTCCAGATCCATTATGGTGTTTTAGGTAGTATAGCTGTTATGCACTTCATGTCTATGCATTGTATACTGAAGCAAATCTGCAAAATATTCGCACAGAATGCATGAAAATTGATTATTAAAATATTAATTTTTGCGTTTTTTCCCAAAACATTAGACAGACAAAAAATAGCAGAGGACAAAAATTGTTTAGCAGGATTTATTCTTCATTTCATGACTTTTTCAAATTTGTAAGAACACTTTTCTTAATTTGGCAAAGAGTTGAAATCAAGATTTTAAAATATTCATTTTGTTGAAACAATTTTTAACATTCAAGATAAATAATGTTTGACTAGATTATTAAATTCATTTTAGTGTAGACAAATTTCACGTGAAATTTTCTCACCTTTCAAAATGTTCTACTTTCAAAGTGTTAAATTCAGTTTCTGCATATAGATTCGTCATTGAAGTAAAGTATCATTTTTCAAACGGCCAAAGAAAATGTACCCACACTTTCTGTCGGCAGTGTATAAGAACATAAATTTGGTACTCTGCGTATTAACCCTTTAATGAACACATTTTTCTATTGGTTATTTTTCGATGAAAATTCTTACTCGCGAATTTTTGGGGTAGCTGAACTTGAATTTGAAATCAAAATTTAAATATTTCATAATCCAAGATGGCCAATTCAATATGGCAGATCAAAATATTGTTTAAAAAATATATTAAAATTACCATCTTGGATCATGGAAAATTGAAATTTTTATTTCAGATTCTTGATTAGTGATCCTAAAAATCCCCAAGTTACAAATTTTAAAGCGAAATACGTGTTTTTAAAATGTTTTCTTTCCGCCATTTTGAATTCACTATCTTAAATTTAAAAAATTAAAATTCTGTTTACATATCTGTACTCAGCGATCCCGGGTACCCTTGAGCAAAAGTTTTCAGCGTAAAATTCTATTTTTTACGCTTTTCGTCCGCCATTTTCAATCCGCCATTTTGAATTTGCCAAACTGACAGCAGGTTCGTAATCAGCGACCTTCAAAACTATTAAATTCCAAGTTTCATCAAAATCGATCTACAAATAAGGTAGGAAATGAATTTCTCCAAAAAAACGCGTTTTTTGTATTTGTTTATTTATAACTAATTAACAACAAATAAAATATTAATTTTTATCAAGCAGTATTATAGAAAAATCTGTTAGCTAACAGCAAAGTCTATAGACGTTTATAATGTCAAAATGACTTAGAATTAATTTTAGGGGCTGGTCATATGCTATTTTGAAAATCAGATCCATGAATATTTATTTCAAAAATATAAAAATTTCTTAAAAAATTGGAATAAAAATTCCGGCCTAAAATTTCGCTTCGACATTTATTTCTGATACCTTTCTATCACCAACGAATCTCTAATTTATTTCACTGGTTGATCAAACAAAATTTCGAGATGACGTCCAGAGAAAATATTTTCTAAAATAAAAAAATTCCTAAATGCTTTATTAATTAAATTTTGGGCTGGTACAATTGGTTCCCGATTTTTGGATACGCCTATATCATGAAAGCGACTTAGAATTAATTTTAGTAGCTGATTAAATGCCATTTTGAAAATGAGATTCAGGGATAGCAATTTCAAAAATAGAAAAATGTCTGAAAAAATAAAAATTTTGGCATATTATTTTGCTTCTACTTTTATTTCTGATAAATTCCTATCCCCAACGAGTCTCTAATTTATTTTAGTGGTTGATCAAACCACATTTTTAAATGACGTCCAGAGAAAATATATTCTAAAATAAAAAAAAACGTCTTAAAGACTTTATTATTTAAAATTCTGGCAAGTTAAATTGCTTCGAGTTTTTTTTGTGATACACCTATACCATCAAAGTAACTAAGAGGAAATTTTAGGGTCTGATCAGATGACAATTTTGAAGTCAGATGCAGAGATAGCAATTTCAAAAAGAGAAAAATTTCTGAACAAATTGGAATAAAAATTTCGGCCTAAAATTTCGCTTCTGCATTTATTTCGGATAACCTTCTATCACTAACGAGTCTCTCATTTATTTTAATGGTCGATCAAACCAAATTTTGAGATCACGTGCAGAGAAAACTTTTTCTAAAATGAAAAAACTCCCTAAAATCCGGTTTTGGGATAAGGTCCAGAGATAACGATTTTTCAATAATATTGATTGAAATGCATGTTCAGATTCACCTTTTTGCTCTAGTCGCTGTAAAGTAAATGTAGTATTTAGAACACTATTTGGATTTAAATTTAAATCTTGTTTTTACTTATTTAGTGTAAATTCACATATTATTGTGACGTACTTACTGGCTGCTTCCGGGTTCGTTCTCGGCAAATTACCTTTCAGCCTTGTGCAAACATGTCGGGTTTCTCGCGTCTCGTGTCGATTTTGCGGAAAGTTTGATAATATCGCGTCGAACGAACGCCAGCTTTATGCTGTTCAATATTAAGTATTCTTCTTGTGCTAACTTCATCAAAATTTTTCTTTACGGCCAGTGCGAACTCTTTCAAGTGATTAAATAAATGAATTGTTCTGAGCCTTATTTCTCTTTTTGTCGACAAACTCATTTTGCTCTTTAACCAGAATCCACACTTACTTAATTATTATTTCAATAAATAAAAATGGTCCTTCGAGCCGGATTTAGGCAGATGAGTTTAGCATTTTTGGCTAGAAGGGTGATTCAAATAAATTAAATTCGAGTTCGCAACATGCTGAAGCCATTTCGAACTGAAAAATTAGAAGTTGAAAAAACTATCAAATAGACTGTTCCAAGTGCCTTGAAAAAACAGTGACGGATTATCAGTGCCTCCCGCTTATATATGTGTTAAAATATAAGTGGTGGGGATAACATACTCTATGTTAGAAGAAAATTATTTTGCTCTTATGTGTGAGCAATAGACATGTGTATGAGTGAAAGTGAAAGTACGAGCATATGACTCGTCACTCAGATGTGATCCTTGTCTTTCCATATTCTATCCTCTCACTCTCACATTACTACCTTTGCCAATTCACAAGCAGCTGACGAGCTCGTATGTTTGTGCCGTCTCACATGAACATTCTATTCCTACCGATAACAGCACTACAATGGATCCGATTACGAGGTGTGTTCAAAAAGTAAGGCGACTTTTCAATTTTTGCGGGCTACGTACATTCAAGTTTTAAATTTTTTGTTTTGTTGTGTTGGTACACTCGTCACGATCATATGTTCACAGTCTTGACTATATAGCTCGTGTTGTTTTTCTAGCAGAGACGTAAAAGGTTAGAAGGGTTTGGTGTGCTTGGCGATTTTCTTCCTTCGAAAAAAATGGAGCAAAGAGTTTGCATTAAATTTTGTGTGAAAAATGGAATCCAGTGCTCTAAAACTCTTGAAATGTTGACAGTTGCATAGGGTGATTCTACTCTTGAGTAAGAAAATGTGTATAAGTGGTACAAGCTGTTCCAAGAAGGCCGAGAGGATGTCGAAGACGAACCTCGCCCTGGACGTCCCTGCACGTCAACAACAGATAAAAACGTTCAAGCACTGGAAGAAATGGTGTTGAAAAATCGCCGAATTACCATCAGAGAAGTTGCTGAAAATTTGGCGTATCGGTTGGCTCATGCCATGCTATCTTTTCGGACGTTTTGGGCATGAGACGTGTGTCAGCGAAATTTGTTCCAAAATAGCTTAATTTTGATCAAAAGATCCATCGCATGACCATCGAAACTAAAGCCCAATCGTCACAGGGGAAGCATCCTGAGTCTCCAAGACCGAAAAAAGCACCTCAAGTTCGGTCAAATGTGAATGTTTTGCTCACTGTCTTCTCTGATTACCGTGGCGTAGTGCATCAGGAATTCTTAACACAAGGTCGTACGGTCAATAAGGAGTATTACCTTCAAGTTATGCGCCGTTTGCGAGAGGCGATACGCAAAAAATGTCCAGAACTTTGGAAAAAGAATTCGTGGCTTTTACATCACGATAATGCACCTGCTCATTCATCGTTGGTTGTGAAAGATTTTCTGAACAAAAACAGCACCACAGTCATGCCTCAGCCTCCATATTCACCGGATTTGGCCCCCAGTGACTTTTTTCTTTTCTCAAAACTGAAGAGACCCATGAAAGGACATCGATTTTCAACGATTGAGGAGATAAAAACTGCATCGCTGAAAGAACTCAAGGCTATACCACAAAATGATAATCAGAAGTGCTTCGATGATTGGAAAAAGCGTTGGCACAAGTTTATTATATCTGAGGAGGATTACTTTGAAGGGGACAACATAAATATTGAGGAATAAATGAATATTTTTTGAGAAAACCATAAAGTCACCTTATTTTTTGAACACATCCCGTATAATTGAGCAAACGTTCTTAATTAAGACCCTAACAAAAATTCGTGCCAATTTCGACTCTTTATCTCCTGAGGACGTAACACTTCCAATTGTGGAAGGGCGTTACTCAGCTTTTCTGGACACCTGGAAACTAATCAAAGAAAAGGATCTTCATTTGGAAGTAGCTACCGCCGAAAAAGATAAGTATTCGATACCTTATTTTAAAAATGATGCATTTGTAAACGCCGAGAGCAAATATAACGTTAGATTCAACTATTGCTCGTGATTCTTATATTGGGAGTGTGTTCTAAATAAATAAATCCCTTTACTTACCTAAGGTAACATTACCAAAATTTGCCGGAAACTATTTAGAGTGAGAAAGTTTCCGAGATTTGTACACTGCGGCTGTACATAATCAAACAACTACACGGAAAAAATTTATACGTAAAAAAGTCACGAACTAGTAGCTAGGTCTCGGATATGAGGCAAATTCATTGGATATTGATGTAATTTCGTAAATAATCTGCAAATTTTGAGAAAGAATTGAAGAACTGGATATGACGAGTCTAAAACTGCTCATCACTTTTTTTCCGTAAATAATTACAAAAATATTATGAGTGATTGGGAAAAGTTTCACATAGAATTCACGAGCCTGCCCGACAAATCTGAGAACTAGGACGTAGGTTCGTCTACGTGGCCCGCACGCACTGTCACCCACCCGATCGGCGCGTATGTGTATGTGTGATTTGAATTCGTCGGATGAGTGGCTAGACTTTTTATTATACCTACATTGATTAGCCTCGATGGCTTTTTTTGTTTAAACACTCATGGTTTATGTATAGAAACTGTCGAGTGCGAGGTTTCAAATCCTCAGAGTTGTGCGAATTTATAAATATAAATTAAATCGCACAAATAAAATTTTTCCCTTTTTATATTTGAGTATAAAGTTTTCAGGAACTGTTCGTAGTACATTCGAATTGTTCGTAAAAAAGTTCTAAATTTATTCATACATTTTTCATAGAAATGAGGATTTAATGTTTGATTTTTTTATCCCGTATCCGAGACCTAGCTTCAAGTTCGTGACTTTTTTACGCATAAATTTTGTTCGTGTATTTCCAAAACGCAAAAGCTGTTTTATTTAAAAACATGTTTAATCGATGACCCTTCCCGATTATTAAAACATACTGAAATTACAGATGAAAATTATGACGAGGCTTGGGAAAAAATTAAAAAAAGTTTTGAAAATAAGCGCGCAATTATTTCAGCACATTTGCATTCCTTTGTATCGCTTCCTTTTATGATAAATGAAACTGCGAAACATGTAAAATTATTAAGAGATACTTTGCATGAAAGTATTCAAGGGTTAAAAATGCGAATTCGTATGTAGGAATCCAATCAAATGACGAAAGATTATTTTGCAAAAAATAGCTCGAAGTCAAAGAACAACTCTCAATCAGGTACCTCAAATGTGAAATCTCGTTGAAACTCAGTACAATCAAACGCAAATACAACTCAAATAGTTACTTGCAATTTATGCTCAGAGAATCATGCTCTTCTCCATTGTTCGAAATTTAAAACTATGAATATTTATCAAAGGCATGAATTCGCTCGCAAAAATCACATTTGCTTCAATTGTTTCAAACGCTGTCATTATCCACGAATCTGTAAAAGTAGGAGCGTTTGCTTGCACTGTAAAAAACGTCATCACACGCTTTTGTATACGGATGGAATGTCATCAAAATGGGAATCAATTTGATACTAAACAGGTTAGTAACACCACGCCTACAGATTCCAAATTCGAGCATAATAAAGTTAGTACTTCCATGGGCGATTCAAAATGTAATACGATAGTTTTGCAAACAAACATTTCTAAAGATGAACAAATTTAAAGCGTATTTATGGCAACTGCTTCTGTAACTGTACCCGCAGAAAATGGACGTGAATTTAATGTACGGGCATTAATTGATGCTTGTTCGCAAACAAGACTTGTAAGTGAATGGTTCCGCAATTATTACATGCAAAAAGGCAAGCCCTTACAATTAAGGTAGGTGGAATGGGTGATGTCTTATTTGGCGTGGCCAAGTCGCGAGTAAAACTTTCCATTTTTTCTGAAAAGAATAAAGAAGTAAAGATTTCAGAGAATGTCCTTGTTTTGCAGAAACTACCTAATAATATTGTTCCAAAATATAATAGTTGGATAAATTGGGGACACTTGCGGGATATCGATTTGGCCGACCCTGACCCCTTTCACAATCGGAAAGTAGATGTTTCAATAGGTGCAGATTATTATGAGCAAATCCTACTTTCAGGATTATTAAAAGGTCCTCTGGGAGCTCCAATCGCTCAGAATAGTATATTTGGATGGATTCTTACAGGTCCCTCAAATTTCAATGAATCTAATACTAATGATATTCAGGTGAACCATTGTACAATTTTAAACAATTTACAATATTTACATTCAGATCTAGAGAAATTCTGGAAATTAGAAGAGGTTTAAAGAAAACCTGTATCTGTTAGAAGTGTGCTATTTAGAATTTCTTAAGGAATATGAGGATTTGAACCATATGAGACAGGTAGATCCTGAAAATTAACAAAATTTATTATCTTGTTCACCTATTTCTCTTTTACAACATCCAGTTAAAAATTCAAATTCAAAGTCCAAATTTGGTCGTTGGATTCTTGTTTTGTTTAGCAGGATTTTGCAACATCCAGTTATTAGAGAAGAATCTTCTTCTACAAAACTCAGAGTAGAGTTTAACACGTCCAGCTCAACTACTACTGGAGTTTTTCTAAACGATCAACTACTTATTTGTTCTAAGTTACATTTCGATCTCACAGCTATTTTATTACAATGAAGCCTTTATCGATTTGTCTTAGTGACCCTTCGGCTCTCTAAGCCATTTTCAGCTTTTAACCGTTACGTGCGAAACGGCCTCTGCTCCTTATTTAGCAAATAGAGTGCTTAAACAATTGGATTGGGATGACGAATTACCAAAAGATTTAATGTAAGCTTGGTTAAATTATCACGAGGAGTTACCTCAATTACAAGAACTCAGAATTCCACGGTGGGCGGGATGTATGTGGAACGGAATAACATGTGAACTGCATGGATTTTCCGGTGCATCTAATCGAGCCTATGCAGCTGTAGTTTATCTTAAATTCTACATAGAAGATGCGGAACCAGTAGTCACTGTAATGATTTCAAACACGTAATTTGTTCCAATTTAAACAGTTTGCATTTCTAGACTGGAGCTCTTTGGAGTGGTTCTCTTGACTCACCTTCTATTAAAAGTCAGAAATGATCTAAAATTTGAATCAGTTCCTGTACATACTTGGACTGATTCTACTATTAATTTAGCTTGGATTAGTCAACACCCGTCAAAATGGCCAACCTTTGTTGCTAACAGGGTTGCTGAGGTTCACAGTTTAATTCTTATTGCTCGTTGGCATCATGTACCAAAAAAAGATAATCCAGCAGATTTAGCCTCAAGAGGGCTAACTCCTTTAAAACTAATTGATAATATTTTTTGTCGGAAGGGGCCGTCATGGTAAAAGTTCGATTTTTTGGCTGGCTCAACGATTCGAAACCGATTCTGAAGAAGAACTGAGAATCCGCGTTACTACTCACGTAGTTAAAGTCAAGAAGACTGGTTCTGTAGCTGTTTTCGATCGAATCGCAAACGCAGTATCTTCAGGTCTAATTATGGACCTCATTGTTGTACAAACTCACTAACGTTCTTTGCATGGAGATTCACAGCTAACACTATTTTTATTAAGGCCATGTGAAGAGTGGGCCATGTGACCAGATTCCTCTCTTACCGCCATTTTTTTTATTTCCCAACTTATTTTCACCCGAAGCGCCACATCAAGTTAAAAATTTGTGATAATAAATGAGAAGCACTAAAAAAGGTTAGTCTAGTGCTAAATTCTAATATTTATGAAAAAAGCAAAAAAAGAAAATTATTTACAACAAAAAACTGTTTTCATGATTACACAAATTTAGGACCAGACCCATCATTCTTAGCGCTTCTTGTTTAGTGTCCCAAATTTTTAACTCCATGTGGCCATTCGTGTGAAAATAAGTTGAGAAATAAAAAAAGTGTTGGTAAGGTAGGAATCTCGTCACGTGACACATTCGTCACATGGCCTCAAGACAACATTTTTGGATTTTGCGAGCGAGAGACTTTGTTAAACAAATAGTTCATAATTGCGTAGTTTGTGCAAGGGAAAGAGCTGAAATTCCAACACAAGTAATGGGAAATGTAACTGGCGCAAGGGTTACACCTTCGAAACCTTTTCAGTATGTAGGATTAGACTATGCTGACCCATGTCCAGTACGTCTGGGCTCTGGCAGAGGTTATTAGTCTCAAAAGGGTGATATCTCATCATTTGTGTGCCTTTGCACAAAAGCTATCCACTTAGAACGGGTTTTAGGTTATACTTCTAAAGCTTTTCTTGCAGTCTTTTACCGATTCACTTCTAGGAGAGGGCCTGTTACTGATATTTACAGTGATAATGGAACAAATTTTGTAGGCGTTGATAGAGATGTGAGAAGGGGTGAAAAGCGTTAAGCATCATTTACGCAGGGAAATAAAAAATTACACTTTAACTTTTGAAGAGTTAACAACTTGCTAAGAAAATAATAGGAAAAATAACTGGACTTATATTTCTTTTTTATAGTTTGTATTGTATCTTTCCTAAAATTATATGTGGGACGTTTTGTGCAACTTAACGTTTTCATTGATTCAGGCCTTTCAGCAACTTTGTTATTAAAAGTAGAATATATTTTCCGAACGGTTCATGCCATATTCTACCGATTGGAAATTAAACTGATTAGTGGAGAGCTAAACACTAATGCAAATTGCGTATAAATGAGGCTAATTATATATTATAGAATATATTATATTTAATGATGAGAAGATACGCACTGCACATGAGAGTCGGCCATGAAAGTCTATACATCCTTATCCCATCATACATACCATATCTTATGCTTCATTTACATCCATACATCGTTTAATACAAGCTCTTGTGTTCGTCATCCATTGTAGGATAGGCCACATTTGTTTAGAATCGCATATCTTATTTTTATTAAGGAGCCTTAAACTTCATCAAATAAGTGAAAAAAGTCATAGAATTATTGGAACAAAATCGAAGAACATCAGTTCTTGAATTTTTATTCAGCAGATTTTAACAAAGTTCTATACAAGCATTACATTTTTGATAAAAACTTCTCCAGATTCCGAAAGATTTTAAATATAATAACACTCCCTAGTACAGAAATGAATAACTGATTTTCGAGTTGTTAAAGAATTCGTTGACTGTTTTATACTTTATCTATATACGCACAATGTACAGTCACATTGAACACTTGTGTTGACACTAAGTGACGCTTATGTTAATTTGCTATATCTATAAATAACTGTTTAATAGACTAATAAAATTGAATGTGATATAAATCTTATTTTATTCATTTCAATAAAGTATCTTTTTCAAAAGGAACATTATTCAGTAAATCCTCGTTAAAAATCAAAATACATTACTACGTATAGTTAAGATCAGAGTCGAAATAAGATGCGTCGTGCAATGTCAAATATTCGAGATATTTAGAGACGCTCGCTTTGGTAAATAACGTTGAGTTCGCGAGCCTTCTGGGACTCTGTATCAGAAAGTTACCACCAATAACACGCAAGCGCAGTAGCGCTCCATTACCGCCGACAGTTCGCGAGTTTTAGCTATTTTCTTCTGTACCTGTAAACACCGTGCTTTTGTTTCCATTCGTGTGAATTATATTTTATACTATAATCAAATTCCAAACTAAAATCTTCACTTTTTACTGAAAGTCACTTTTATAACTTTTATAACTGCTACAGTGTGAAACCTCCACACTAAATCTTTATTTTCCCGCAACATTATGTTTTGAAATTGAAGAATAAATTTTAAGACGCTGTTTAAAAACGATTTTCAAAACCCACAAAATTTGAACCGCCAAATTCTTAAATGATTTACTTGGAATTGGTTAACTGTTTCCCGTCAAACTAATTTTCTCGTAATTGAGTAACTTAATATCTCAGAACAACCGAGCCTGTTGCAATTTTAGGTTTCTGTTCCCTTGAGATTGTTTTTATCTTTATACGCTGATTTAGATTTTACGGAATGTTATTTCGCTCTCATAAAACATTTCGTTTTTGTTTGTTATTTAATTATGTATACTGCAAGCCTTTAAATATTTTTCCAGAAATAAAATAAAAAACGAAAATTAAATAAACACCGTTTACTTCGTTTACACGCAACGTCTTCACGGCATCGTTACGACATCTTTACGACAACTTTACGATATCCTATGTCCATCTCGTTAAGGTGTCTACGATATCGCAAACACGTCATATGATCTGACCATGCCTTGACGATATCGTAAGGATACGGACATAGAATGTCGTAAAATTATCGCAAAGATGTAACGATGTCGTAAAGACGTCGCCAAATTTGGTGCGCACTGGGCAATGTTCCAATTTAAAAAATCCATTTAAAATCATTTGTATTAGCTACTTTTGTTTTAACTGTCGGATTTTTACTAAATAATATTAGTAGAGTAGAATTATAATCATTCGATTCTTCTTTTTTTATAATACATCTGAAAGTAATGAATCCATTAAACTTTCGGTCTTCACAAATTGAACAGAAATCACCAATTAAATTAATAGTTAAATTACACATTTAACTTTTAAAATTTAAATTAATTAAAATCAAACATTTTCATGACACATTTTTAAATCTACATATTCATATAAAATGTGTAAAACGAAAAAATAGAAAAAAAATATATCCCTCTGTCAGCCCTGACTTATAAACATAAAATCTTGACTGAGATTTTGTCAACAGAATTCAAGCGATATGTTAGCGTAATTAGCTAGTGCGTCCGGTATAGGCTTAGGTTTTAAGTTGTTTAGATGGGTAGGGTTTGAATCCCGTTTGAATTACGTAATTTTAAAAGCTGCTGTAATGGAACATATACCGACGATTCTACAACGCCTGCATAACATTGTGAAACGTATATGTCTATTTTTCTTACTTTCCTTATGATTCGATCTTACTTTCGTTGCTGTACTTTACCTCCGACTCTACACGCGTTCTTACACTGAGACCCTTCCCAGCAAACATGTCTACAGAACAGATCTGTAACTGTTTTAGAATGCAAAAGAACAGTTTCTAGAACAGGTCAGTAACATGTTACGAACATGCGAGTAACAGATCTAGAACGCTTTGTCCACATCTGCAGCATTTCTAGAACAATTCTAGAACTCAATTATGAATGTTGTATAACAAATCTGTAACAGATCTAGAACACTGTGACAACCGATCTTGAACATTTTTAGCACAATTCTAGAACTCAATTACAAATATTGTATAAAAAATCTGAAACAGATCTAGAATGCTGTAACAACCGATCTGTAACATTTCTACAACTTTAGTATATGAAGCAGTGTTATTTACCCCTCACGGCAATAGGATATCCCGGGATATTCGATTTGACCCCATTTATGACCCGGGCTATTCCGAGGATAACCCGTCGGAATATCCTGCGAGGCGGAAATTTTAATATCCCCATGGATATATTTCCATTCGGGACAGCACGTACGCAGTCCCGACTAAAAAAATTATACGTTTGAGATATCCATATTAGGGATATTTGCAAGAGTCAGCTCGACCGTAGTGCAATGGAAGAGCCTAGCCCTGGAGGAACCTCCTTGTTGAACACAGTAGCCTCTACGCCAGGTAAGTGTGCTTCACGCCGCCTCGGCTCCTCTCATAAACACTCGACCCTTCATTTCAATTGCGAGAAAGGCAAATCGCTGCGCTGCCTGGAACACTACGGCCGAACCACGGCCCAAGACGGCAAGATTCTTATCTTTAAATAATAAGTGAAATCTTTTTGTGTCAAATCTTTTACTCATGAATCATGATTTATCATTTATACAGGGAGCGGCAAAATGATCTGACGGTTTTCGCTGCTGCGCGGTTGAGTGAGTAGGTGGAGGGGGTGG
Source organism: Belonocnema kinseyi (assembly GCF_010883055.1). Taxonomy (NCBI): domain Eukaryota; kingdom Metazoa; phylum Arthropoda; class Insecta; order Hymenoptera; family Cynipidae; genus Belonocnema; species Belonocnema kinseyi. Next base: position 17,291,674 of record NC_046661.1, on the reverse strand, counting down.
TGGGGACGTAATCTTCAAATCTTAAACTGATAAAATCGGTTGTTCCAATGTTATTTTTTAATTTCCATCAACATCATTTTGTAATAAAAAATAAACCATTTTTATCACTCGTAACATTTGTGTTATTTGTACTTTAAAACCGTCAGATCTTTTTGCTGATTCCTGTAACATCAAGAGTGTTTGACAAGTGAATATACGAACTTATTTATTAAAGCTAGGATAAAATAATTATTTGTTTGACATAATACATAAGAGTAAATAATGTACGATGTCAGAATTTGCTTAAGTTTCCATGAAAGTTTGGATTAAGTCACTATTTTTCGTCAGAAATTGCTATTTTTAATTTTTTGTGGATTATGTTTTGAAAAAGGTTCACAACTGTTTCACAACTCTAGGTTTTTTAGTCATTTACAGTGGAAATAGATATTTTTATTCAAAAATCATCAGACTACAAAAAAGATAAAAAATTGTTCTCCAATTCGAGGTTAAAGTAAGGGTTTTCACTGAAAATGTTGATAAAGATGTCAAAGAAGATTAACATTTTTAGAACATCTTAAAGTTATGTCAACATAAATTGTCCTTTATGTTATTTATTGATGAAACCGGTCGCAAATTACAGAAAAATATAGGAGGCAAAATATCACAATTGTGTTTAGTCAAAACTCCATTATTTCTCGGAACTTCAATTCCCATTCACTACAATTAAATAATGAAGAGCGTTATCTGCATTATATCATTCATCGGACTTCATCAAACATCAATTGTAGGATGCAGATTCGTTTCTGTAAAAGGGAACCTGCACTTCTCCATTCAGTTTCACATCCTTCAAACTAAATTTCATTGAGAACTTGAAAGGATTCATGCTTTTCTTCTGTCAATCGGAAATCAGGAATTGAACTTAATTTAGTTTGACGTAGAATCCGAATTTCAGCAATTCAAAAGTTCATCTTGCTGTTTTTTTTTTTAGTTTTTGTTGCATGATACGTAAGGGACACAATGTGTATACTATGCTGATACCCTGTAGAGTATCCTTTCCGTTTACTCGGTCCGCTAGGGTTTGCTGTGATATTACCATCAGCTGGTGCCGAGAATTGAATCACGTAAATTACTTTAATCTTTAGATCTTGGAGGACAATATCAAGCTTTGTAGCACTGATACGTTGAGTGGTGAAAAACGAGAAATTCCAGCAGATCTTACAGTGAACATTATCTATAATGGACTCCAGTTCCCCCTGGGCGTATGGAAAGACAGAAATTGGATCAACCCGATAGAAATGCTGGAGATGGTAACATAACAATTTTAGAGCTGCATTGTGTCTCTATATGTACCCGAAGCGTGCATACTTTGAACGTCCACTGAGAACATGGCCAATTATTTCTGGCTCTTGCTTGCACGCTCGGCAGTTGTAATCAGCTACAGGTACATTCATTATGCGCTCACGGTAAACTAAGGTGTCTAAAAGGCGGTCTTGACAGACGATCTTTATTATTTTCTATATTATTATTATTATTATCAACTTTATTATCTGTATTGTTTCGTCCAAATGTTACTTCGACGTTCTGTGGAAAACTATTACATTGAATTCCTAGAATAAAATAATAAAATAACTATTTTCACAACTAATAACTGAAAGAAAGACCTGTACTATCGTAATGTCTCTTCTAAATAAAATTCATTAGAAAGAAGCAACGTAGTTTTGTCATTATAATTAGAGAATATTAATATTCCTCATAAGAACACAGATGAAAATTTATGAAAAAATTAATACGTTGTTTCGTAATGAAATTGTATTAATATAAACAAAAATTTTTCGTATTGAAGATCATAGAATAACGTATTGGAACACATTAAGAGCACGTGCACTGAGTTCTGAGTAACTAAGGATAAAAATTCAGAGGGCAAATATATGGACTACATCTTTACGATATCATGTATGTCCGTGCTGTTAAGACATATTTGCGACATTAAAATATGGTAGAGATATTTAAAGATAACTTTACGATACGGACATACATCGTCATCGCGACATCGTAAGGATGCTGTAACGACATGGACATAGGATGTTTTAAAGTTGTCCTAAAGATGTCGTAACGATTTCGTAAAGACGTCGCCAAATTTTGTGCCCACTGGGATACGTATTTGAAAGACATTTTGGGGCATCTCTGGCGGAACGAAGGCACCGAATAGAGCCTCTACAAAGTACCTGTAAAGACCCCATTGGGTCCCCATTCGGTTCCTTTGTTAAAAAATAAAAAAAAAAACAGCAAAATCAACTTTTAAATTGTTTAAATTCGGATTATACGTTAAAATTTGCATTATAAACTCACTGAATATTCGCAATATTTTTTCTTGCAGCGTTAAAAACTTTAAAAAATAAAATACCTGTCATTTACATGGGCCGAAGGCGACTTCAAGTGCATCTTCTTTTAGTAGCAGTTAATAAGCGTTCCGTCGGTAACTTTAAGAATTTTTTCTGGGTGCTAGCGCCACGCAGTGGAGACCTCAAATAACAACGCTACGATGCAAGTGAGAGAATTTTCTTTTTAAACTTTGCGCGCAAAATACTACTTGAGCTATTATTGATGCGCTTGAACAGCTGTTTTTTTGAGTTTTTTTAAAAGGAACCGAATGGGGACCCAATGGGGTCTTTACAGGTAGTTTTTAAAGGCTCCATTCGGTTCCTTTGGTCCGCCAGGGATTTTTCGATATTTTAAAATTATTTCAACACATTCAAAATAATTTGGCTCAAAACTACGTTGAAAAAAGTAAGAGACCCTACCGAAAGAAATCTCTGAGTTTTCTTTAGCGAAATAGCTTAGCCCATTTGAGTCAATAAACAAAGTCGATTTGAAACAAAGTAGTCTCGGAGATAGTTTGAGAGATTTGGGTCCTTTTCAAGATACTTTTAGTAGTCGTTTTAAGAGTAGTGCGTCTGTAACATAATGTTCCTTTTGTATTCGTCACGCACCTGGCGGGCAGTTATTTACAGTAGTTGGTCGTGGCTAATCCGCTCTCCCTTTTTAAATTTCTCTTCAAATTATTAAAACTTTTTTTTAATTGATGAATTTTCTCATTATACTTATTTATAATTATAACTTATATACTGATATACAATTTTCTAGTTGAATTCAAAGTTGTTGTCTTTTTTGGCGTATCTCATTCCATTTACGAGACACGTTCTATTAATTCCAATTTTAAGCATTAAAAAAAAGGTAAATATCTGAAGTCATCGAAACCCGTAGATTCCGAATTAGTATGTTTTAGGCTGTTAACTATGAAATTATAAAAAAATCTACTTCTAAATTTTAATCCTAAAGCTTAACAAAGGACCCTTGAGTGTCGGCTACTCTATTGAGATAGCCTCTCTGCTTGTTATTTATGATTGTATTCTTATTTCAATTTCGGAAAGGATATTTTAAAGCCTTCAGACCATTTAAACGAGCTTCCTGGACCTTTAAAAATATCTACCTGAGTGCCTGTGGAGAATTTCTCTGAGCTTCTTTGACCTAAAGAATTTTTAGTATATACTCAAAGATTCTTTTCGGTAGGGAATTGTATTTTATTAAATTAAGTACCGAGAAATAATGGAATTTTGACGAAACACAATGTTAACATTTTGCCTCCAATATTTTTATATACTTGCCACACTTAGGTTAGTTTTAAATCAAGTTATTTGGAAGTTCAAGAAAAATGTCTAAAATATAAAAAAATACGCCTAATTTCGTTCAGATTCCTGGCTTTCTAGATCAATCTAGTCTGATTATCATCTAAACCTCATCGACTGATTAGCTATTAACTTTTTTTTAAAAGCACGTCTAAATAAAATGCAAACAATTATCTCGCAATCACAATACTAACAGTAACAATTTGAACGTATGCTGTAGCTTTCTCAGTCTTTGCAATGGCAGAATGCTTTGTATTCCACAGGAATCCGAAGGAAATTATTGGGCATTTTTCTATATGTTTGAGTGATTTCTACATATTCCAAATAACTTGTCTTAAAACTACGGTGAAAAAAATAATAATAAAGAAAAAGAAAAATTACAAAATAAATTAAAATTCCGAGAAATAATAGAGTTTTGACGAAACACAATTTCGACATATCAGATTACGCTCTTCATTATTTACTTGTTGAGAATGGGAATTGAAGTTCCGAAAAATAATGAAGTTTTGACCAAACACAATTATGACATTTTGCCTTCAATATTTTTCTATAATTTGCGACCAGTTTCATCCATTAATAACATAAATTACAATTTATGTTAACATAACCTTAAAATGTCCTAAAAATGTTAATCTTCTTTGAAATCTTCATTAACATTTTCAGTGAAAACCCGTACTTTAACATCGAATTGGACAACAATTTTTTATCTTTTTAGAAGTCTCATGATTTTTAATTAAAAATAACAGTGGTGAACCTTCTTCAAAATATAATTCACAAAAAATTAAAAATATCAATTTCTGACGAAATTGAAATAGTAGTATAATGAAATAGTGAAGGTTTTTTTTACCTATTTCACATAAATGTGTTTTTTAATTGTATAAGATGGAAATTTTAGCCAAAACTATTTGTTTTTGATGAATATTTGTTTTTAGTATTCAACAATTGTTTTATACTTCACAAAATAATCGTAGAAAAACTTTTATGCAAGAATTAGAAAAAACATCTTTAAAATGGTACCTACTCTTTCTAGTTCCAGTATTTGGTTCCAGGTGGAGAAATGGTAGATATCACCGTTCCCAATACCCTAAAATGCCACAATAAGAATAAGATACCTCCTAAACTTATTCACTTCTTATTCCATAGCTCTGTTCTCCTAAAGAAAACGTGTTTTCAATATATTTAATTCCTTATAATTGTACCGGTAACGCACCTCACATAAATATTTTTTATTCCTCAAGAGTGGTCATATTTTGATTTTATTTAATTCCATCTAATTAGTTCACAAAATATTTATAATAAGTTGTTTTAATTCCTTCATGCGGAATGTAAATTCTGATATTTTAATTCTCACCAATTCAACTCTACCTCTCTAGAGTTAAAATTATTTAATTTCACACATTTGATTAGATTTCTTTGTTGCATTTTTTAAGACGCTTAGATCAATTATTAAAAAATAAATAAATATAAATTTGAATATTTTTCGAATTTATAAGTCATAAAAAGATTTAATAATGAAAAATAGGTTAAATAAATGCTTTCGTTAAATTTTACTAAGTCGATTGAAAGCTTGTTACCGGGTAGTGCTTGTTCTCTAAAGTCTAACGACTCTAAAGTTTTTGCATATGCGACGGTGATTTATATTGATCTTGCATTCGTCACAAGAATATGAAATAGGTTAGTATCATCTGCGCGTGCGAAGAGGGTATTAAAATTGCTTATTTATAATTAAATAAAGTACGAAAAAATGTAATCGAAAGTTTTATTCCAGAAATGGAAAATTATGACATATTTAATAGGGGAAATGAACGAATTATGGAAACAGAACTATTTGTCGCAGAAACACTTGATATTGTGTAACTTAAAATTTTATACATATAATTTTTGTCTTGATAAAAGCAAAACCTATCCTAAAAAAGGCAAAATCTTTATCTTTGACCTCAGCAATTGAATCGCCCTCGGCAATTGGTTCCGTTACCCTATTAAATATGTCATGATTTCCCATTTCTGAAATAATATTTTCAAATTAAATCTTTTTCGTACTTTATTTTATCATAAATAAATAAATGTAAGACCCTCTTCGCACGCGCACTGAGTGCTTGCATCATGTGCGCATGCATGTGCGTTATACGACATGCCTGGCATATGCGCCTCCATAGACGATACATCTGGCAGTTTCATACGAAAGGAGATATCCAGCTAAAAGTTTGTAATATTCAGACCAACTGTACCAACTGTGCCAATTTATTCCAATTTTTAAAGAAATTATTCTATTTTCGAAATTGCTATCTCTGGATCTGATTTTCAACTTAGGATTTGATCAGCCCACAAAATTAATTCAGTGACATTTTCAAGATAAGTGTGTATCAGAAAGAGATTTTTCGAGGCGACATGATATGTTTTAATATCAATTAATACAGTTTTGAGGAACTTTGTTATTCTAGAAAAGGTTTTCTCTGGACCTCATATCAGAATAAAGTTTGTTCAGGAACTAAAATCAATACTACACTAAACTGACTGAAAATTACACTGACTGATTGGAATTAATTCTCACATACAAATAAAATCAAGTCGATCAGTCTGTTTAAATTACTTTTGAAAAACGGGTAAGATCTATAAAATAAGATTGGAAGAAATCATAATTACAAGATAAAATTCAAAGTCAAAAATTGCTGTGAAGCTGAATTTCCCAGGAATATCAAAGTCGCTTTATTTTCTGCGTTGACTACAAAAAATAAAATATTGGGTGGTCTGAAACTTTCGGTGATGCAAATTATTTTTAATGTTTGATACGATGATAGACTTGTTTGAAATTTTCCACATCGCCTAAAAAAAAAGTTGATACATGACCCAGAACTTGCGAAGAAAAACGCCTTTGAGAGTTAGCATCTTTACATTGTATGTTAAGAACCGTCTACTGCGTCAAACTCGCTTATCTTCGTCAATGTTCTGTCCTCCGTCAATTCTTCTTTAATCGGCGCATGAAGAGACGACGCAATCAGTCTTCTTAATCCATCATTTCACGCCGTAATTCAGTACTGATGTATCTTATAAGCTTAGTTATCTTAGTATATTTTCCTTTCCTAAATACACGGAGAAAAAAATAACGCGGAATTAGTGTCGCTGAGCCACGCGAACTTAACATGAGTTACGCTAAGCCAACACGGCTGTGGAACACTGCAGTTTTAGCAGGACTTTTCTGCTACCTTAACAAATGCTTCCCCAGGCCATACGAACCGGCTAATGTTCTGCCGACGTGTGTTGTCGCGTGTTTCAATTATAATTGTGACGTAACTAATTATTGTATAATATATGCTGGACTAAAAAAGTAAACAGTAAGGATAAACGATTTTGTGCAACGTACATTAGAAGATTAGATGTTACACAACTCTACAGAAAGATTTCAAAATAAGTATTATAGTTGGCTTTATAACTTGAAAATTCAAAACATATACGTTACCAGATATTTGTCATTGATAATTTGAAAACAAAAATACAAAAGCTATATATAGCTTTTGAATTTTTTCTTTTATTTGTAATCTTTCGTATTCATTATTTGAATTCTTTTCGACGTTTATGTAACTATAGACTGCTTAAACGGGACTCTGAAGTCTTAATAGTGTCCATTTTGTTAAATAAATAACTTTGAAAAATTTTACTCTTTTAAACAAACTTTTGGGCCGGAGTGGCCGGACTTTTTTCTCTGTGTAGAAAGTTCAGCTTTCAAGAACGTTTTTTTATCTCTCCTAAAGGATCTTAAAAATAGTGCTTATGCCGTTTCGAAATATGATGGCGTTCCACTGTATCGAACGAGAGCAGCGCTTCTTTAAATATGAACGAGACATTAATTAAATACACTAAAATAACATTTCGAGTAGTTTTTCATTAAACTCAAAGATTTTTATTTTCTGACAAGATACCAATAATGTATGAATGTAATCTTTAGACATGATAAAATAGATAATAATTATATCAATATTTTTAAACTCTGAGATTTTGAAATGTCTTTAACAAAAAGTTATCTTCTACGTTGCCATCATTTTTCTTTATTTAACCCATTAAATTCCAGACCACTTCCAAGATGAGAAAAAAATCCTTTTCTCATGAAAAAATGTCATTCAAGTATCCAAATATCATGTTGAATAAACCCTATCATAGAAGAGACTCGAAATTCATTTAAGGGTTGATCATACCCGTTTCGCAACGAGATCCCAAGAAAACATTTTCTAAAATAACAAAGCTCTTTAAAACTATATTAATTAAAATTGAAACATATCATGTCGCCTCGAAAAATCTCTTTCTGATACATGATTATCATAAAATTGACTTTGAACTAGTTTTGGAGTCTGAACAAATCCTAATTAAAAAATCAGATCCAGAGATAGCAATTTCAAATAAAGAAAAATTTCTAACAAAAATTGAAATAAATTGGCTCGATGGATATATCGCTTATATATTTATTTCTGATGAGCTCTCATCAACGAGTCGCAAAATTGATTTTAGTGACTGGTCAAACCATATTTTGAGATGATGTCCAGAGAAAAGATTTTCCAGAATAAAAAAGTTTCTAAAAACTTTATTAATTAATATTGTAACATATCATGCCACCCTGAAAAATATCTGTCTGATACAAACTTACCATGAAATTGACTTTCAACTAATTTTGGGGGCTGATCAAATCCTAATTTAAAAAACAGATCCAGAGATAGCAATTTCAAAAAAAGAAAAATTTCTAACAAAAATTGGAATAAATTGGCTTAATGGTGACATCGCTTTTAGATTTATTTCAGATGCACTTTTATCATCGAGTCGCAAAATTGATTTTAGTGACTGATCAAACCTTATTTTGAGATGAGGTTCAGAGAAAACATTTTCTAAAATAACAAAGATCCCCAAAACTTCATTAATTAAAATTGAAATATATCATGCCGCTTCAAAAATCTCTTTCTGATAAAACTTGACATCAAAATGACTCTGAGGTGTTTCTGGGGGCTGATTAAATCCTAATTAGAAAAGCAGATCCAGAGATAGCATTTTCAAAAAAATAAAAATTTCTATCAAAAATTGGAATAAATTGGCTGAATGGAGATATCGTTTTTAGATATATTTCTGATGCGCTCTTATTATTGAGTCGTAAAATTGATTTTAGTGACTGGTCATACCTTTTTTTGAGATGAGGTCCAGAGATAACATTTTCGAGAATAACAATGTTCACCAAAACTTTATTAATTAAAATTGAAACATCTAAAATGCCGCCTCGAAAATTCTGCCAGACGTCTAACCTAATTCTTTATTAATGAAAAACGAATTCACATTTACGAACACGAATTCGTAAAAAAATACAGTTTTCGCCCATACAGTATTCTTTCTCAATTCATGTTATAATCGTAGTATGACCGCGGAAATTAATTTGGAAGGAGTTGAAAAAGAATTCGGGCGAACACATCAAGAACTGCAGTGACATAAAGAAAGTATAATTCCTGGCTTCACGATTCATTCCAAATGAATAATCTTTCAAGTTCCAGCCTATTCGCTAAGCTTCTAATAATATATGCACTAAGAGCTTACCAGATATATTGGAAATTATTATTGAATATTTCATGTGATTAAACAAGATTTAAACTTAATTCAAAAATATTTCAAGATATTTTAAAAGATTTTACAGAAATCAATATATATTTTAAGAAAGTTTATCGATTTTAAAGGATTTCGACAAATTTCCGGATATTTCAAGAGATTTGACAGACTTTAAAGAATTCAATAACATTATTTATATTTTAAAATTTCTTTGAAATCTTAAGACTCATTAGATTCTACTGAAATTCCTTAAAATCTTATAGCAATGATTCGATTTCTTATTGACATAAAAAAATCCGTTCGGTTAGATTTGAACGCGCGTTACTCAGAATACCACCCAAAAAGACACCAAAGTACTTTCATAAATACCTGGAAGACTTAAAATTTAATACTCTTGCTTGTTTGTTTGCTTGCCACTCGGGTTTCAATTTTATCAAACAATTTAGTGAAAACAAATTTTTGATCATAAATTTTATTTTTAATGAATATGCGAATGTGTTGATTTCAGAAAGTTTTTCCACCTTGCAAATATGATGTCATGGCATCCATTACAAAAAATAAAGAAATAGAGCAAAGCAAAGTTTTTTGAACGAAAATCGGCCGTATGTAGAGGACTCCTAATTAACGTGAGAGACCAAAGTTATATGCGTCTCGTTTTCAATATTTCGCTGACGCAAGTACAGTACATTCAAATAGAATGGATACAACACCGCACAATATAATAATCAATGCAAATTTAGCGTGTGATTCAAATTCTACACTCAAAAGTACCGTGCCACTTTTTCATTTTTTGCCTGTTTGAAATAATACTCTACTTCTGAAATAGTATAAGGATTTTTGTTCTCATTTCTTTTAATATTATATGATATTTAAATCGCTTGACCGTAACGTATTAAAAGTCAATTCTTAGAGCGTTGCTCAAGAGTTTTGAATAAATAATACGAATTTCCATATATAATATCAAAAGATCGAAATAGGAATACTTTGATCATTCTGTTACAAAGTTCAGTTTCAATAATTTTGGAATACTTGATTAAATACTTTTAAAAATTTACATTAATTTTTTCTTCATTCATTTATCATGAAAATTTAGTTAGAAAAGGATTCGCTGAGAGTTCATGAATTATTAATTTAAGTTGCTTTATGAATTACTTCGAGCGGTTGTAAAATGTTCAATTTCGAAATACTTTATGAGCTCACTAGAGATACTTTAACAATACTTGTACGAACTCAAAATTAGTTGGAAATGGATAAATATAATTCTTTTTATATTAATCATCTATAATCTACGAATTCAATTAAGTAATTCATATTGCACTCTGACTTCAAAACTAACTGAGGGCAATTTCTGAATAGGCTTGCCGTCTGGGTCTCTATCTGATACAAACTTATCATGAAAATGAATCTGAATTAATTTTGGGGTCTGATCAAATCCTCATTTGAAAATCAGATCCACAGATAGTAATTTCGAAAATAGAAAAATTTCTAAAAAATTGAATAAATTGGCTGGATGGAGACATTGCTTTTAGATTTATTTCTGAAGCACTCTAATCATCGAGTCGCAAAATTAATTACAGTGACTGATCAAACTTTATTTTGAGATGAGGTCCAGAGAAAATATTTTCTAGAATAACAAAGTTCCTCAAAACTTTATTCATTAAAATTGAAACATATCATGTCGACTCGAAAAATCTCTTTCTGATACACGCTTATCATCCAATTGACTCTGAACTAATTTTGGGGGCTGATCAAATCCTGATTGGAAAATTAGATCCAGAGATAGCAATTTCAAAAAATGAAAAATTTGTAACAAAAATTTCAATAAATTGGCGGGATGGATAATATCGCTTCTAGATTTATTCCTTTAACACTCTTTTCATTGAGTCGCAAAATTGATTTTAGTGACTGATCAAACCTAATTTTAAAATGAGGTCCAGAGAAAACATTTTCTAGAATACAAAATTCCTCAAAACTTTATTAATTAAAATCGAAACACATCATGTCGACTCAAAAAATCTCTGTCTGATGCACACTTATCATTAAAATTACTCTGAATTAGTTTTGACGGCTAATCAAATCCTAATTTGAAAATCAGATTCAGAGATCCCAATTTAAAAGAAAATTTCTATCAAAAATTTCAATAAATTGGTTAGATGGAGATATCGCTTTCAGATTTATTTCTGAAGCACTCTTATCGTCGAGTCGCCAAAATACTGAAACAGTTCCAAACTACAACATTATGTCGGACCTAAGCAAGAGCATCGAGGACTTCAATGGAGAAGTAGGGCCTTCGCGCGCCAGGGATTGGATTCTCACAGCAAACAGCATGAAATCTATTCACCACTGGCCGGACAGCTTCGTGCTTGAAACTGCAAAAATGCATTTTTAAGATGGAGCCAAGGACTGGTTTGAACTCAGAGCTTCATATTTTACAAAGTGGGACGGCTTCTGTGACGCGTTTTGAAATTAGTTTGTACTCGAAGAAATAATGTCGCGAAGTTGAAAAAAATAACAGAACGCGTTCAAAGCAAAGGAGAATCTGTGAGCACGTACTTTTATTCTAAAGTGAAGTGCATCAATCTCGGTTTGGAGTTAGCAGACATAAAAGATCAAGTGCTTGTGGGTCTATGGTCCAAAGATACATGTAACGCGATGGCAGCGCGTACACATGTAGATGTCCACAGACTTTTGCATGATGTAATATCTTATGAAAAGATCAGACTCCAGCAAATTGAGAGAATTAAAGGATCTAAAAAGACGAGCAAGGCGGACGCAACTAAACCAAAAAAATCTTCATATCAGCGGGAAACAGGAGGCGACGCAGGGACAACAAGACGGAACCAGAAAATCATCGAGAACAGAGCGTCGCCGAGTACTTCAGACCCTCGACCATCACTCAAAAACGAAAAAGCGGCCTGAAGAGCTACAATTGTAACCAGTATGGTTACATATCGAGAAATTGTCCTGAAACACCACGAGAGCTCTCTTATCGTAAATGTGGTGGGAAAGGACACACGCAGCGCCATTGTACGAACAAAGTAAGTACTTCAAAATCTGAAATAAGTCAAATCGATCTCTCAGTCAGTGATCAAGCTATAAATAAATATGTAAAGTTCAGCTCTGATTGCACCATAAGAAAGTCTGGAGCTCTTAAAACTAACTTAAAAATTCATGACTTCAGTGTTGTTTTAAAAAGCTGGGGTCTTTACGACTATTCAGCTCAATCAAGTGGATATATAATTACAAATATAACTATTGATGGTGTAGTGGTGCAAGACGTACGGATTCATGTCGTTCCGGATGAGTTCCAGCAGGTTGATATATTGATTGGCAGAACTTTCACTGACTTCTAGACGCATCAACAAAGCTGAATCTACCCATCACCGTCGACGATGTCATATTTGAGCAGCAATTAATGAAAGAAGATTGCGACGATATTATAAGAGTTTAAAATAAATTTTTTTAATGTAATTACGTGCGATTTCAGCGAAATAGGTTGTACGTATTTAATTCAAATAAATATTAAAGAGAAAGAGGGTAGTACCACTCCTTTTTGTAAGCCGTATTGAGCGAGCGATTTAGAAAGATCAGAAATTAAAAAAATTGTAAAAAAATTAAAAAGATGTAGTATTTGCAACGGAAACGGACTCGCCGTATGCAAGCCCTGTTAACGGACTTAGATGATCATTTAGCTTCCTTAGGAGATAGCAGTATGTTTATTAGTTTGGACTTAGCTCAGGGATACATGCGAGTCTCTTTGACTAAAGAGGCGAGATCTAAAACAGCCTTTATCACCCCGGACGATACAGGGGAATTCATGAGGATGTTTTTCGGGCTTATAAACGCCCCTTTTTATTTTTCCAAGCTAATGCACAAAGTTCTAGGTCCGTTGCGTGAACAACGAGTTATGTTTTATTTGGATGACATCCTCATTCCAGGAAATTCGTGGCCTGATCTTACACTGCGATTAATTCTAGTATTCGAAGCTTTATCGAAAGCAGGATTAACTATTTATTTTTGAAAGTATCGCTTTTTGCCATCGAAAATAATGTATCTAGGTTTTGACTTATCGAAAAAAGGAATTGAACCGGGACGTGAGAAATTAAAAGCGATTTTGGAATTTCCGCAGCCAGTGCACGCGGTTCGACGTTTTCTTGGTTTAGCTGGGTTCTTCAGGCGATTTATTTATAATTTTGCGGAAATTGCGGTCCGTTATGTGATCTACTAAAGGGAGACGGGAAATTTAAGTGGACGGAAGGCGAAAGAAGCTTTTAACTAGTTACATTCTAAAATGGCGAGTTACCCAGTTTTGTTAGTGTTTTCTACTAAACACGACATTGAGCTTCACACGGACGCTAGCGCAAAAGGCTTGGCTGTTATGCCGCTCCAAAAGTCCAACGATTCAAAGTGGCATCTCGTATATGCTATTAGCAGACGTACTAGCGATCCAGAAAAGCAACATGTCGACGCATTGAGTCGTGCACCGGTGTGTGTGTGTGTGAAAATTTTTAAATGAGACACAGAGTATTCTGCTGAAATATTCAGTCTTATAAGCCCGAAAGAGGAAATCCTCATGTGTCAATATTCAGATGAGCGACTTCAGAGGAAGCGCTTAATTTTAGAAAAACCAAAAAGGGAACGAAACAATCATGAAATTAGCGAAATAAATGGCTACGAGTGTAAGAATGGTATATTGTATAAGCGCGTTAATGATAAACTACTATATGTTGTGCCTGATGCGATGCGAAAAAACATAACAATTCGTTTTCACGATTTGCAGGGTCATATAGGTGGTGCCCGAACTGTGGCCAAAATGAGCGAGTTTTACTATTTTCCAGTCATGAAGCGTTATGTACGTCAGCATATAAAAACTTGCATTCAATGTCTTTTAACTAAAAATAAAAGATGACCGCAAGCGGGCGAGCTACACCCAATTGAACCTGGATCTCGCCCATTCGCCGTCGTACATATCGACCATGTAGGTCCATTCGTCACATCTGCGTCTAGAAATCGCTACGTACTCGTTATCACCGACAACTGGACAAAGTTTTTTTTTTGTTAAGAGCAGTGGGTGACACTAAAGCAAATAGTGTTCTCAAAGTCATAGAAGAGGTAATTTTATATTTTGGAGCGCCGGGCAAAATAATATCGGATCGAGGGACGAGTTTGACTTCCGAAAATTTTAGCAAATTCTGTCCAAAATATGGAATTAAACACTCTCTTAATAGTCCACGTCATCCCCAAGCGAACGGCTTAGTCGAACGAGTTAACGCAACTTTAATTCCGGTCATTCAAGCGTCTTTGGGAAAGGGCAAAAGCCCTTTGGAATTGCTATACAATTCATTATCATTCGCAATTTAAAGATAGGCGAAGATGTTTATTATACCGATCCTAAAAAAGCTGCAAGAAAGCGCGGGCAAAAATATTAAATCTGAGCAGGTGAAATATAAAAAGCGATATGACTGTAACCGTTTAATCAATGTTAAGTACGAAATAGGGGAGGTCGTATTCATGAAAAACGTCCCAGAACAAACCGGGGAACCTACAAAATTCCAACCTAAATCTCAGGGGCCCTTAGTTCATAACAGCGGTGTTACCCGAAGACACATACGGTGTCGCTGACCTTTAAACTGATAAAAAAGCTGACGATATGCCTTAACGGCCCATGTCACTCAATTAAAAATTTGGCGAGCGCCTGAATGCGAAGACTCTGAGCGATACGTCAATTTAAATGCCGATGAAACGTCGTCAGAGGACGAGCTCCGTGCTAATGTAAAACCTTCGTTTGTAAAAACGCTTGAGACCGCATTAGAATCCGACTTCGAAAATGAAACGATTGAAAATAGCGAAACCAAGTTAAAACGTCCTAAGCGCACGAGACGTGGACCAAACTGTTTCTAAGATTTTGTTTTAAGTAAATGAATCTATTATATGTTTTACGTAACATATGTTAATTCGATTTTTTTTTGATAACTCGAGGACGAGTTTTGAAAGGATGGCCGAATGTTAGCGCCAAACGGCCGCTTACGGATTCGGGCATTTGTACCTACTGCAACGCAGTGGGGGGTATCTGTGTGCGCGAGTGGAACGACAATCCGTCCGGTGTCCGCGACTCGAGGGAACACATGTTCCGTGCGATTGAACGTTACGAATATGCGACTTTCAGTTTAATTTCGATCAATTTCATAGAATCAATTATGCGGGTCGAGCCGTCATTTCTTACTTGTTATTATTTCTTATAATAAACTGATATTCTTAAAAAGTCGGTCTACTGATTATTCGAACCCAAAACTATTATAACAGTATTGTTACACTTGTTCTTAGTTAACAGAATACTGTTTAACAGTTGGATGGGGATATCGCTGGTAGATTTACTTCTGATGCGCTCTTATCATCGAGTCGCAAAATTTATTTCATTGTCTGATTAAACATTATTTTGAGATGAGGTTCAGAGAAAACATTTTCTAAAATAACAAAGCTCCTCAAAACTTTATTCGTTAAAATCTAAACATATCATGTCACCTCCAAAAATCTTTTTCTGATATAAACTTATCTTGAAAATGACCCTGAGTTAATTTTCGGGGCTAATCAAATCCTAATTTGAAAATCCGATCAAGAGACAGCAATTTCTAAAATAGACAAATTTCTAAAAAAATCAAATTAACTTGGCTGAATGGAGATATCGCTTTCAGATTTATTGCTGATTCACTCTTATCATCAAGTCACAGAATCGATTTTAGTGACTGTATCAAACTTTATTTTGTGATGAGGTTCAAAGAAAACATTCTAAAATAACAAAGTTCCTCAAAACTTTAATAATGAAAATTGAAACGTATCATGTCGACTCGAAAAATATTTTTCTGATACACACTTATCATGAAAATGAATCTCAATTAATTTTGGGGGCTGATCAAACCCTAATTTGAAAATCAGATCCAGAGATGGCAATTACGAAAATAGAAAAATTTCTTAAGAAACTGGAATTAATTGGCTGTATGGAGATATCGCTTGTAGATTTATTTATAATGCGCTCTTATCGTCGAGTCGCAAAATTGATTTTAGTGACTGATCAAACCTTATTTTGAGATGAGGTCTAGAGAAAACCTTTTCTAGAATAATGAAGTTCCTCAAAACTTTATTGATTAGAATTGAAATATACCCTGTAGCCTCGAAAAATCTCTTTCTAATACACGCTTATTATTAAAATGACTCCAGATTAATTTGGTAATTTCTAATGCGATTTCTAATATTCTCTTATCATCCAGTCGCAAAATTGATTTTAGTGCCTGAGCGAACCTTATTTTGAGATGAAGTCCAGAGAAAAAGTTTTCTAGAATAACGAAGTTCCTCAAAACTTTATTGATTAGAATTGAAACATATCATGTCGCCTTGAAAAATCTCTTTGTGATACATACTTATGATAAAAACGACTCTGAATTAATTTTTTGATCTGATCAAATCCTAATTTGGAAATTAAATCCAGAGATAGCAATTTCGAAAATAAAAAAAATGTCTGAAAAATTAGGAATAAATTGGCTGAATGGAGATGTCTCTTGTAGATTTATTTCTGTTGCATTCTTCTCGTGGAGTCGCAATATTGATATTAGTGACTGATGAAACCTTATTTTGAGATAAGGGCCAGAGAAAACATTTCCTAAATTAACAAAGTTTCTAAAAACTTTATTAATTAAAATTGAATCATATCATGTCGCCTCGAAAAATCTCTTTCTCATACACACTAATCATGAAAATGACTCTGAATTAATTTTGGGTGTTGATCAAATCCTAAATTGAAAATCAGATCCAGAAATAACAATTTCAAAAATATAAAAACTTCTTAACAAACTGGAATAAATTGGCTGGATGGAGATACTGCTTGTATCAAAGCATAACAAAGTTCCTCAAAACTTTATCAATTCAAATCATGACAAGTCATCTCCCTGCGGCATGTCTTCTGGATACATTCCTATATTCGACAAGTCTCCATATTCATTTCCTGATGGCTATTTCGTCTAGGATCGATCTAGGAATAAACAACAACGGAAATCAAAGATTACATTTAGAAATAATGTGATATTTATTACAATTAATAATAATTAGTTATTTTTTAAATTATTACTGCCGACACTCTTAGTAATAAACATACAAACTACAAAATATTTCTTTAGCAATGAATAATTAATATAATGATAAACACGCCTGGCCGATCTGTCATTAATTCGAGGTTATTTTGTGATTCGCCTGTTTGCCCTAATCTCTGTAAGTAAACGTAATTAAAATTATTCTTAAATTTTCTTACATAATAGTTTATTCGCTTTGTTAAAGGAATATCTTATCTATTTAGGACATATCTTTTTAGGTCGAAATGCGGCATTAGATGCAATTCACTCTTCCCTGGCGGACCGAAGGAACCGAATGGAGCCTCTACAAAGTACCCGTAAAGACCCCATTGGGTCCCCATTTAGTTCCTTTCAAATAAAAACTCGAAAAAAATGCAAAATCAACATTTAAATTGTTGAAATTTGGATTCAACCTTAAAATTCTCTACATAAGGTTACGGAATAATCGCAATAGTTTTTTTTTACAACGGTAAAAAGTTAAAAAAATTATAAGACGTATAACGCCTGTTGACTGCTACTTACGTGCGATACGTTTGACCGTGACCTTCTATAGGGAATTTTAACGTAGAATCCGAATTTCAACAATTTAAAAGTTGATTTTGCTGTTTTTTCGAGTTTTTTAAAAAGGAACCGAATGGGGACCCAATGGGGTCTTTACGGGACTTTCTAGAGGCTCCATTCGGGTCCTTCGGTCCGCCAGGGTTCGTCTACTGGAAGCGCAGAATATCTAAAGTTTACAGTATTTGTCACTCAACAGCCATTCCATAAATTTCTTAGCACAGAAAAAGAAATAAGTTTCCTTCTCGGTTCACATATCTCACATCATTATTTAAGTAAAAACTTTTATTATTTGTAATTACTACTTAACATAACCTAAATTTTGTTGATCCTATATATATAAATTTTTCTGAGTATATATACATATATATACTCAGAAAAATTTTTGTTTGAATGAAACAACAAAATTCATTTGAATTCATATAATTGAATCAAATAAATTTTTTGCTTTACTTAAAAAAAGTTTTATTTAATTTTAAGAAATGGAAACTATTTACCTTATTGATTGAAACAAATAATTTGTTTAGTACAGTTTCTTTGATTTAAATAAAAAATTGACTTTTATTGAACAATGAATTTGTTTAAAATCTGTTTATTCGTATTCATAAAAATATTTATTTGATTCAAACAAAAAATACACTACAAAACAGTATTACAAAGTGCCGCTAGGCGTGCTAAAGCGCTGCCGGCGGTCCCGAAGGGACTAACATAGAATCTAAATTAATTGGTCATGTGATTTATTTGATGGCATTCGTATTTTTTCAGTGTTGTAATATTCTGAAGGTTCTGATTTACTATAAAATGATAGTATAATTGAAAAATAGACGCAATATATCTAGTTTAGGAAATACTTGAAGTTTAGGGTTTATACCTTGGATATAATTGAAGATTTTGGATGTGAGTAAGTCTTTTTCAACAATAACCTCCTTTCTTTATAATGATGATTTATGAAATCGATCATGTTCTTTTCTATTAGAAGCATCACTGTATGCTTAAAAGTAGAAACACATGTATACATTCAATTCAAATGTCTAACTCTGGTTCATTTCGCATTATTCTACTTTATGATTAATCAATACGGGAATGAGAAGCACAGAATTAAAAATTAACCAGAATTTAGCATTTGGATTGAATAGGTGTTTCTGCTTTTACATATACAATGATATATATGATTAGCAATAAACATATTATCGAGCTTATACATTATTCTTATAATTTTTCACACCTCCCAAGCGAAGGGGTGAAAACCGTGCCGAAAGCTGAATGGCACCTGGGTGAGGTGTCTGGAACGGTGACTCTGGGATACCGGGCGACCTATCAGAGTACAAAGCCTTATCCTTGCATGCGGGGATCTACAAGGATGGGCGAAACCCTTTCCCTAGCTTCTCGTGGGAGCAACAATGAAAACACCAGAAATAGTTGTAGTAAGTGCGGTTCAAAACAACAAAACGCTCGGCCAACAATGCCGACCACTCTAAAGCTGGGGGAGCCAATGAAAATGGATTCAATGCGATGGATCGGCGGAATCTCGGGACCTTTAGGTGGACGGAACGACTAAATCACGACTTGCTAGAGTGCTATGATGCGAGTGTGGCCCCTGAACTGGGTTACATGGCATGGCTGCATGCTCTGTGGTACGAGAAACACCCGGAGCTATCGCACTTTTCGCAGCAACGTCTGCGAAACCATGCCGAACTACTCCGAAAAAAGGGATATGTAAGCCGAACGCCTACTCTGCCACAGCTAGAACATACCGGCAACAGAGAAAGAGAGGCGACACTAAGACCAACTGTGGGGAGGCATCCAATAGAGGAAGAGCGATGCTTTATGGACCGGCGAAACATCAATACCAAGGTGTCTCTCAAGCCTAAAGACCTGGCTGAAATAGATGAGCAGCTTCGTGGATATTTTCCCAAAGAATCCGACCTCTGGGCTTTCAATTATTGTATGTATAATGCAGTGAGAGCTTTAGCCGATGCGAACCGAAAAACAAAACCAACGGTGGATCATAAGACCAAAACACGAATGCATCAACTAGCCATAAAGATAGGCTGGGCAAGACAGTACGCGTCCCACATTCAGTGTGTGATTGACTACATCACATCTGGCAGGAATTTTACCGCCAACGTTCGAAAGTTCGCACGCGAACTCTGGACTCGTTATCACACACTTAACAAGTCAAAGCTGCGAACCGTCAGACAGCAGATTGTTGAGAGAATGCGGATACCATCTGACGCTAAGAGAAGTGTAGAGCGGAGGAAGAGGTGGGTCAAAGAAAATCAACAGTTCCTCTCTGACCCATCTCGACTCTTCCAATACCCTCCAGTTACTGTCGACCACCCGCCCAAACTAGAGGAGGTCGAAGTATTTTGGAGAAAAGTCTACGAAGTTCAGCATAGACTGGACGAAGACTCAGAAAATATAAATAGCTTCAAGGAGCTACCGAGGAGGTGAAAAAAGTATTAAGAAGGATGAAGAATATCAAAACCTTCCGGCTTAAGAAGTTTCCTTCAATCCATCAGCATTTGGCTCGTATTTTCACCTCACATTTAAAGTCGGAACAGCCGATTCCGGAGTGGTTGGTAGAAGGGCGCACAATACTCCTGCCGAAAATAGACAACTCAGCTGACCCGAAGCATTACAGAACAATCACTTGTCTGAACACACTGTATAAGATATTCACAGTTATCCTAAATGATAGGATTGTTCGGGCAATTACACCTGTGTGGTAATAAATGCGTGAATAACGAGGCTCAAAGAAAGACGTAGCGGGATTTCGGGCGAACCTGCTCATCGATAGATGTGTCTGCAAAGATGCAGCATTCCATCAGCGTGACCTATCGATGGCCCAGACTGATTATCGGAAAGCTTTCGATTCGACCTCCCATAGACTTATCATCTGTCTTTGGGAAAGCTTAAAGATTTATCCGCAAATCGTAAGGTGCATGGAGAGATTGATGCCGCTTTGGAAAACCAGATTTACTATCTTATCTGGAAAAAATCATGTGAAAACTAACAAGGTCACCTTTCAGAGAGGTGGTTTTCAGGGCGACACCATGAGCCTACTCCTCTTTGCCTTACATTATTGCCACTATCTCTAGCAGTTCGCCATTCCAAAGAGTACTTGTGCGGCAAACCGGCAGATCGAAAGTACAAGGTCATTCATGTATTTTACATGGACGATCTTAAGATCTATGCTAAAAACAGAAAGCAGCTGCATCTAGCTCTGGGGATTGTCGAACGATATACTAAGGAAATTGGAAT
>NC_046661.1:17251717-17270393 GCF_010883055.1 Belonocnema kinseyi | reverse complement strand
TACAAGCTATCTAAGGATGGTACTATAGAACGCCACCTCAAGGTAGGCCTAGTGGCGCCATCTCTTGGTCAGACCGGAAACTTATCAATCCACCCTCGTATCTCGAGTATTCACTCCTGAAAGCCCGGATTAAGAAAGCACAAGAGAAAAACTTTCGTGAACAGCTCCTCGATAAGAGGATGCACGGTATCTTGCACAGAAATGTAGAGGATCAGTCCATGTTGTGTGAGCTAACGTTTGCTTTCCTTAAATCGCCCGGATTGAAGTCTGGTACGGAGGGTTCCATTTTGGCATGCCAAGACGGTGTCACTTCCACCTTAAAATACCGTCGCCACATTTTGAGCCAAGGCATTTCCGATGATAGCTGCAGGGTGTGCCATGCACACCCCGAGCATTTAGCTCAGATACTATCTAGTTGTCGAACTCATGCGGGAACGAGCTACATCCAAAGGCACAATGCACCACTGAGAGTGCTTTATAACCATCTCTGTCACTCTTACAGCATTAACCTTAATATCACTCATCTAAATGCTCCTAGGGAAATCAAGACAATTGTCGAGAATGGGAAGTGCCGCATATACTAGAACTTTATATTCTCGACAATTGTTTCTGTTGCACACTCGAGGCCAGGCATGGTTCTTCTTGACTTCGAGAATCGAACCATGTTCGTTATCGAATTTTCGGCACAAGTTGACAAAAACATCATAGCTAAGGAGAATGAAAAGAAAGAGAGGTAAGAAAGAGAGACCTTATAAGGGAGTTGCAACGATTGTACCCGGAATATCCTGTTAAACTAATCGTCCTTATCGGCGCTCTTAGAGGTGCCAAGCTTTCACTCGTTAATAGCCTGAAAAGCATCCCTGCGTGTCAACAATATGCTAAAAGACTTGGGGGGAAATGCAGAAGGCGGCGGTCCTTGGATCACTCCGTGTTCTCAGGGTGCACGAAACTTTTGCCGGACCATCGTATTAATTCCGTTACAGACTGTAACCACCTATCTCACGGTCGTGAGACGTGGTTGTGGCTGAAATTTTATCGCGATTTCGCTGGGAGCGAGTGCAATTTTTTAGATTAGCACCCGCTTCCGGTGAAATTCTGCGGTTGTCCTTATGACAAATTTTTAATATATATATATATATAAACAAGGAGCTTTTGACTTCTACAATCTAATTACCCTGCTGGAGGTAAAAAGATTCAAGAAGATAGAAACGTATCGATAGAAAAATATAGAGGTATTCAGTCCTTCATAAATGCACACATTGGATCCCTCAAACTCTATCTTTTTCTTTCCGCCCCCAATCCGTCGCATCTACTTAGATGTATCTCTTTGTATTCCTGACTTTATCCCTTACAGTCACAATTGTCTACCATTTTCTATCCATGGTGTTCACTATTGTCTGTCTTTTACTATCAATGACTCTATCCCTTGTGGTCCTATGGGCCCATCTGTTTCTATCTTTGTTGTTCACTAATGCCTATCTTTATCTATCCCAGACTATCCACTGTCAACGATATATCGTTTTAATTTCTGTCCATTTGAACCTCAAAAGTGTAGTATTCTTATGCGTTTCGAAATTAACAATATATTACGAATTTTAAATTCCCGCAAAATGGTATTAAACTAGCAAGGGTTATATAGCTAACCACAAAATTCCATTTCTTTGAGACTTACTAGTCGAAGTCACCTACTGGGAAACCTACTGGGAACTGGGAACCTGCCGGTACTAAGTAGGGGATGTACGTCAACTAGCTCGCGCTTCTCTAAGGATAGACGTGGATAAGCGGGGGATTTGTTTGGATAGAACGAATAGAATTCAAGAAGATAGGGCTATGTCATATTAAAAAAATTTATAAATGGATTCAATTGGATAGGAAAATAGGTATTCAAAAAGAGAGACGAAATGTTGGTTGGCTCAACGAATAAAAAAGGATAGACACTGATAAGTTGAGAATTTATTTAGATAGAAAGACTGGGATTGAATAAGATAGGGCTATTTTATATTTGAAAAAAGATATAAATGGATTCACTTGGATAGAAAAATAGGGACTAAGAAAGGTAGACGAAATTTAAGTTTGCCCAACGGTTAAAAAGGATAAAGGTGGATAAGCTGTGGATTTATTTAGATAGAAAGACTGGGCTTCAAGAAGATAGGGCTGTCTTAAATTTTAGAAAAGATAAAACAGATTCAATGAGATAAGAAGATACGGATTGAAAAAGAAAGACAAGATTTTTGATTTCCTAACGGATAAAAAAAGATTGGCGTGGATAAGCGAAGGATTCGTTTGGAAAGAAACACTAGAATAGGGATTGTAAGTGGAAAGAAAAGGATACATGTGGGCAAGTGGCGGATAGACATTGATAGGAAGATTAGGATTAAAAGGAATAGAGGTGATTGTAGATTAGAAGAAAGATAGACAATGATCCAAGCGAGGGACCTGGTATCAAGATAGATACATCGGTTCTTTCCATTTCAGTCTTACAGATAGAAAATTATTCAAATGGATAGAGGCTCTATCCATTTATTCCCAGCATGGTAGAAATCACTACAGAATACCAACTACAAAAATTCTAAATTCTTGTGTGTCTCAAGACGAAGCAGAATTTTCAATTAATCAATACGAATCAAAAATGCAACGAAACACACTTCAGATTTTTTCAATGTTTAGAAAATCAGCAGACTCAGCGGCAAGATTCAGGAGATCCTGAAGATCGCTACGATTCACAGACAGGATTCTCAAAATCAATCGAAATGTTTCAAAATATTGTTTGAATCCCACCCCCCTAGCGAAAGAAACGGAAAGAGTTCGGAAAGAGGTTCTGTTCCGATCCTTTCCGAATTGTATGGAAACTTTTCTTCCGATTTCTTTCTAAATATCTCTCCGAAGGTTTCCGATGTGCTTTCGAACCTTCTCTGAAGTGTTCCACTGCGTCTACTTCTTTCTGAACGCTTCCGATTTCTTTCCGAATAAGTGTTGCAGTGTCTCATTATCTCATTGCGATGCTTTTCGAAAGTTCACCTGTGTTCCACTGTTTATGTTCGTTCCGAATGTTTCTGATTTCTTTCCGAATAAATGTAAAATGTAAAACATAAATTATTAAATGTTTGATTAATTATACATTTATATAGGGTAAGGGGGGGGGGGGGGGGGGGGGGGGGGGGGTAACGCCAACCATTTAACAGTCAATGATGTTTCTAAGTTAATAAGATATTGAATTTATTCATTTTTTTCTCATTTCGAGTCCTACATTATTTTATATCATATTTCTATAAGTATTAATCACATGGGAAAAACAATGATTTGGTAATTTAATTATTTGTAACATGCTGTATTTCGCCGGCTTTGCCCCTCACCTGAAGGCAAAACCGTCTGCAGCTTTTTATGAAAATCAAAACATTTAAAGATAAGAAAAAATGATGGTTTGCTTCTGTGGTATTTTATGTACTGGAAAAATTACCTTTAAAGATATCGAACAAGAGCAATAAGTTATTTTGAATATTATAATAAAGATAGCGGTAATATAACCTCTTATTCGTTGACATTGTACTAGAAACGGACTTTACGCGATGTTTCTACTGTATCAATACAAGAAAACTGCATATCGACCAGATTGATAATAACAATATTTAATGGTTTCTTCCACGTAGCCCTCAAGATAAGTTGTTGTTCTACATTGCCGATCATTTATCGACGAAACTTGTGACACGTGTTTTACCTAAGCACTTGTAAATATTATTTTCGTCGGGCCTGCCCCCCTGGCCAAGCCTCACTTATTCTTAAGATTTATTATATTTTGGACTTGAATTACGTCTAATTAATATTATTAGATTGTGTGATATTGTTTTATCTGTCAAAATATCAAATTTCTATACTGTAAGTGTTGTCAATAAAGTTGAAAACTTTATATTTCTGACAGCGAAACTTCCATTCTTTCGTGGTAAAAACTGTTTTCTGTATAATTTTTCTTTTGCAAAGTCTATTTGCAAGATTTTAGTAAGTAACACTATCTCTCTAATAAAATAGATTTATTTGATCCAAAGTAGAACTAAAATTGTTAAATAATATCGATGCTATAAGGAAAATCACCTTTGCCCCACTGGTTGGCGCTGCCCCCCTTACCCTATATATAGTTTTCAAAATAAATAAATATAATAAAGAATAACATATACTTTACTAATAGATTTTAAAAAAAAATTTAATTAAAATAAATAAATGTATAAATATAATGAAATATAAAAAGAAATATAAATAAATCTAGAGAAATTATTTTAAAAAAATATATTTTTCAGATAAAACTATTGATCGTCAAGCAATAAAGAGTGCTTAAAAAGGTAGTTTTGCTTTCAACTATAAGCTGTCGTATTTTTAATAAAGAATACAGATTAAACTGATTAATTTTTAATGAAAATGTTGTGGTTTTTAACCAAAATGATGCAAAATTCACCTAAACATATGCATGTTTGAAAACAAGAAATAACGAGTTTTCAACAACACTGTTGAATTTTCAACCAAAAAGGATAACTTTATAACGAAATTCCTGACTTTTCAACAAAATTAATCAACTTATAGCGTATTCGGTTATCCCGCACTGGTGCACTTCGAGCTGCAGCGACGCAGGTCGGAGTGAGAATGAAGAAGTAGGAAAGTAAGGCGGAGCGATCGGAGTGCTCTTGGAGTACACCAGTGCAGGATAAACGAATGCGCTATTAACTTCAATTTTCGAATTGTTTTCTGCATGTCCAACTGTGACTGAAAACGCTATGGGAAATAAAGTATATCCGAATAATTGTATGATTTTAAACAAGAATCTTGCGAAAATCGCTATCAATGACTCTTGAATCGCCATTTTGTTTCTTCAATTTTATTCATATGGATTAGGGATTATGACAACATTTTTTCAAACATATAATGACATTTAATTTTTTGGTTCAGTCGAGTATTAGTGCAATCGAATGCTTACTATCGAATGGTTTGTCGATCGCACCGCTCAAAGCGAGTGAGTGAGTAAGCGACAATCTTACATCAAAATGGCGCTCGGGCAAACAGAGACGAGATGCTGTCAGAGCTTTTCTAAAGTTTCTTGATTAGAATCACAACAAATTTCGGATATTCCTGATTTCCCATAGTGCTTTCAGTAAAAAAGGTCATTCTGCTAAGTTGCTTTTTCAATAATCCTTGTTTATTACTGTGTATATAAAAATCGATAAAAGTGACGCTTCTTTTGGCTGTTCATCATTCAGCCAAATTCAGTGCAATTTATATTCGTAGTGTGGAAAACAGAAATGCGCTCTAGAGAGAGAAAAAGCATATAAGATGTAGACCTGTCTTTTTCTATTCCAGGACCAATCAGCTTTATTTAGAAAGAGACAGGTCTACATTTCGATGTGTACAAATGTCAAAAAGGCTATCTGAGTTATGAAATTTCCCTATTTCTAGGTTTTTAGGAATCATCTTTGCTGGATTCAACAGGAATCAATATGATCGCTGCAATTTAAAAGGCTTGGAAGATAAAAAAAATTATTATTACGAAAATATATATTTTTTTATTTTATTCGGAAAGAAGATGGATACATTCGGAAAGAGTAAAGTAGGTAGTCATTCGGAAATATTCAGCGACCTTCGGAAAGAAATCGGAAAAATTCGAAGACATTCGGGAATGATCGGAAAGAAGTCGGAGAGTCCCTGGCGGGCCGAAGGAACCGAACGGAGCCTCTACAAAGTACCCGTTAAGACCCCATTGGGTCCCCATTCAGTTCCTTTTTAAAAAGCTCATGGAATAATCGCAATAGTTTTTTTTTGCAATGGTAAACAGTTTTAAAAAAATAAGACTTACAACGCCTGTTGACTGCTACTTACAGGTAATGCGTTTGAAGTGTAGCAGTCAACAGGCGTTATACGTCTTATATTTTTTAAAACTTTTTACCGTTGCAAAAAACAACTATTGCGATTATTTCGTGACCTTCTATAAGGAATTTTAACGTAGAATCCGAATTTCAACAATTTAAAACTTGATTTTGCTGTTATTTCGAGTTTCTTAAAAAGGAACCGAATGGGGACCCAATGGGGTCTTTACGGGTATATTGTAGAGGCTCCATTCGGTCCTTTCGTCCGCAAGCGTCGCATTGCATGAAAGAGCATTTACTCAATTCAATACGCTTGAATAGGATTGGGAGCAATTGACACAATCAGAAACAATTTAAACCGATTCAACTTTTGATCACTCTTAATCGTTGTAAATCGTTTCCAATCGATTATTTCTAAAAGGGAATGCTATACGGAAATATCTTATGCTCTGATTTTGAGCGCTTGGCGCCGTATAGCGTTAAAACTGTAATTAAAAAAAATGTATGGATATTTTATCGGGCCTTTATAACCTACAAAATTACAAAATTTTTACTCCCAAAAGAAAGTTTTCATTACTATTATAACTTTGCGCAAACACGTTTTTTTTCGATATGCCCTACTGTACATGATCCTGCAAAGGAACCTGTATGTAAGGTAACTTTTGAATGCTCATGACCTTCATAAAGCCAAATGACATGTGGTTTCATGTACAGGAACATGTCCAAGATCCTATACATGAACCTACGTAGGAACTAATCCGCGAGGATTCGATAGTGGCCTGGCTCTCTCGATGATGAGTTGAATCTTCAAGAGAATAAAAGGAAGGCAACTTTATAGCTGTAAGTGAAGTGAGTTTTCGCGATGGCTTTTTGTAACGGTACCTATGCATGTTTCTGTAAAGGAGGTTCCTTTATCGGTGAAGGTTCCTTTGCAAGATCATGATAGTTTGCTTCGCCAAATTCCTATACAGGAACCGTCAAGATTACCTGTATATGTTCGTGTGCGGGTTCGTGTCCAGAAACATGAACAGCCCAGTGGGCACACTTGGCTTAAAGTCATTCTAAAGACGTATTTTTATGGACGTCTTTAGGTTTTTACAAAAAGACGTTATGAGGTCGTAATAAAGACGTTCTAATCTAGTCCCATAAAGTATATCTTAAAGATGTTATCAGTACGGCTTAAGGATGTCTTTAAAAGGTCCTATGTCTGGCATTTCGTCGTCTTAAGGATGTCTTGAAAGGATATCCAGGGGACAATGTCGTAAGGTAATTTCTATATTTTTCTCTCATAAGAGTTGAATGCTTAAATGCTCTGAAATATTTTAAAAAAACTGATTGAGACTTAATTTTTAAAACTTATTTTTTAAAGTTCAACTTAGAAATATTTCGCCTATGAGATTTCTCTAAGTTTTATTGTGAAAATGTGTACTAAACCAAAAACATTCTCTAGAGTAAGCCCGAAACTGTTCTAAAAGTGGAAAAACTGTTTTATCATAAATTTGTCAATTACACGGAGATCTCATAAAGTCATCATAAAGACACCATGAAGATATCCTATGTGATTTCCGTTCAAAGTTTAAGTTTAATGCGCATAGGAGTTCCACTAGGTCACGTGTTAAATATGAAATACCAAAACCCCAAAAATCGGTAAAGTGGTCTTTTTTAGGACAATGATGAGTCCCTTACTAGGATTACCTGAAAAACTATAATATGCAGGATACATTACGATTTGAATTAGAAAATTCTGTTAAATTAAAAGAATAAAATTTCTTTAATGAAGTACTTTTTAGGACTGCCCTGCCAATAGAAATCTCAGAGTATATGATAAAGATTCTGAAGGCTCTGAGAAGCATTGAGAAATTCTCTGCAGGCATTCAGATGTATTGAAAGGTCCAGGTAGCTGGTTTAAATGTTTTAAAGGCTTCAAAACGTCCTTTCCGAAATTGAAATAAAAATACGATCATAAATAACAAGCAGAGAGGCTGAAATTGAAATAAGAATTCGATCATAAATAACAAGCAGAGAGGCTATATCAATAGAGTAGCAGACACTCAAGGGTCCTTTGTTAAGCCTTCGGATTAATGTTTAGAAATACATTTTTTTAAATTTCATAATTAACAGGCTAAAACATAATAATTCTGAATCTACGGGTTTCGGTGATTTCAGATATCAAATTTTTTTTTTTTAATGTTTAAAATTGGAATTAATACAACGTTTCTCGTAAACGGAATGAGATACGCCAAAAAAGACCAAATTTTTTAATTTAACGAGAAAATTGTATATTAGTATATAAGTTATAATTATAAAGAAGTATAATGAGAAAATTCATCAATTAAGGCCATGTGATGAGTATAACAGCTGATCAAGTCAGCTTTAAGATCAATATTTTTTCACCCATATTGAAAAATAAAAGTTTAAATAACGCGCAAATTTTTTTCGGGAAATGTTAATAAATATTAAAGGATCGTTTGTGGCCTTGCAAAGAGTTGGAGGAAGAACAAAGTTTATTTATGTAAAGAATGATTATCGACGGATACATTTAGGTTTTACCAGATATGAGGTGGGAGATTGCTTATGCCCTTGCAACCTTTGTAAATTCTTCGTGAAATTTTCGCGAAATAACTTTTTTAACTCTATTCAAAATGTTTAAAATCTTTGAGAATTATTAAAACTTTGTGAAATAATAGAAGTCTTTGTAAAATAATGGAAATATCTGTGACATCTTCTAAACATATCTTAAATCTTTCCGAAATGTTTGAAATCTTTGTAAAATCATCAAGACGTCATTGAAATTATTTGTTCAATCTTTGAAGTTTATTTAAAATCTTTGCGAAATATTTGTAAGCTTTGTGAAATCTTTAAAGTCATTTGGAAATCATTGAAAATTTTGTGAAATCTTTCTAAAATCTTGATGATTTCTCTTAAAATCTTTGCAACATCATTAGGCAATTATTGAAGTCTTTGGTTCAATCTTCGAAATCTATCTGAAATCTTTCAGAAATATTTGAACTCTTTGGGAAATCATTTAATTCTTTATGAAATACTGGTAAATTATCTAAAAATCATTGTGAAATATTTTAAAGGTATTTGAAATCTTTCAAATCTATCTGAAATCTCGGCGGAATCTTTGAAATCTTTGAAAACTTTGGGAAATCATTGAAATTTTTGTGAATCGTTTAAAAGTCTTTGCAAATTATTTGAAATACTTTTGAAATATTTGGTGATATTTGTTAAATTAATAAAACCCTCATGAAATCTTTTTAAAATAATTTAAGTCTTTATGCAGTCTTTTAAATCGACCCGAAATCTTTGAAATCTTAATTGCCGATTAATAGAAGACTTTATAAAATCTTTTAAATCTATGCGAAGTCTTTGCGAAACCTGTGAAATTGTTTCGATTTCTATGGCATTTAACCGTTCTTTTAATAATGTCATTTTAAGTTTTAATAATGTCAGCTTTTAATAATGTCAATTTAAGTCAAAATCAATTGGACTTAAATAAGTTAGTGCACATTTTTGAATGGACATATTTTGACGTGCTAAATCTTTCACCATTTTTAATAAAATCATAGGGTAATTATTACATCAAGAATGTAAAGTTTCATTGAGAAATATAAACCATCCTAAATTTGCAATATGCCAAAGGCATAAAACACATCGATATTTTGCAAGTAAATAGTCGCTAGCGCATCTGGAGCACGGTGGGACGACCCCTTGTAAGATTTGACAAGTTTACGCCTGTGGCGTAGAAAATATTTGGGTCTTTATCTGTAATGCAGCTAGCCCATTTATCGTTCGAGAAACTACCTTTAAAACAGTCAGGCCTGAGGTTGTAAAAAGTAGAAATATAGGCGGGAAGTCTCTAGGAGTCTAGGACTCTCGGTAGATTTCTGGGGATGAGTATTCCATGATGGGGGGGGGGGGGGGGGGGGGGGGGGGGGGGGGTTGAACTTCAATATTTATTTCTGTTCTTATCGAATTTTCTTAACACGTTTAAGTAGATAGCGTGCGCTATAGGAAATTTGGGGTGGGGGTCCGCCACGACAGATATTATGTGAAATTTGGAGTGGGGGAAATCTGCCATGACAGATATTATAAGAAATTTGGAGTGAGGGCAATCCGCCATGCCAAATATTATAGGAAATTTGGAGTGGGGGGGTCCGCCATAACAGATATTATGGGAAATTTGGAGTGGGAGGGTCCGCCATGACAGATATTATGGGAAATTTGAAGTGGGGGGTCCGCCATAACAGATATTATGGGAAATTTGGAGTGGGGTAATCTGCCATGACAGAAACTATGGGAAATTCGGGTGGAGGGTCATTAGCATAAATTTAAGAGTCAATATAGCCTAAAAATACACAGAAATCACTCTTGCGAATGCCAGAAGTACTAGCAATTATTCAGTACGAAAATTTTGAATATAAAAATGATTATTTATAAGAATCGCAAATAAAGATTATTTTATACCAGTCATGAATGAAAATTAATAAATTTTCCTAATTCCGTTAAAAATAAATTACATAAATGTAATAATATTATGTAAAATTATCGCTGGGGACAGGTCATAGAAAGGAAAACCGCAGTGTTTATTTTCAGTTAAATTTATTCTGTAAAATGTTTACTTCAATTCATACATCTTTAACGATAAAAATGATATAGTTTGAGTAGATATAATTAAAAACATACAACAAATATAATTATTCTGTTAGTAAGTATTTCACTTTTTCTGCAACATAGGATGTAAACGTACTGGTTATTTCCACAAACACTAAAGGGAACCATAAATCAACAAATGATTTTGGTAATTGTTGTTTAATTTGCTCGCTCAAATATTCAAATTTAACAGCAATAACCTGACGATTAAGCATTTCGCTAGGAGACTGAACTTCCTCTCTCAAAATATACTTATGTGTCTCAGCTATTAAAAGATTTAAACACTTTTCGACATCCATAGCTTACCTTTTTATTTGTCGTAAACATTCACCGGCGCAAACAACAATTTGCTTTAATCCTACAAAAGTAGTTTTCTGCATCACTATAGTCGGTCTGTATTCCTTGGTCCTTTTTTTCACCGTCTCCCGTGCTGGATTCCTCTTCATCTCCAGGAATGTCAAAGACGATTGCCTTGCTGCCATTGGAAGTGGTGAAAACAACGCTGAATTTCCCCCAATTCCACAGGTTTCATGTAACCGTAACCCGTCTCGAAGATATCTGATATATAGTCCATGTTATTTAACAAGCATGCCCAAGATGCCGAGTCGAGAGAAATCCCCTTCAAAGTCGAGTTGACCAGTTTTATGACGGGTTCGAGGTTCCCACTCGGTTGCAGCTCAAGTCCCGTCAAAAGTTGCTTTAGCGAGTAGAGTGAAGTCATTAGAAGGTGATTAACAGGCTTGCGTGCGACCTCGCCAGCAGGTACCTCAGGTAAGCGACGTTTCACTGCAGACCGTACACCTGATGTGTCCTTTGGGGCTGTATATGAATCCTTGGCTGCAATGGCTTGGATATCAGCAGCAGCAGCATGAGCTGGTTTGTTCTCAGACATTTTGCAGCAATTGGTCTCAAGATTGAAACTATACTGAATGCTTTGTCGAGCTCTCACCCGCTTTTATACATACTTGGACCTTTGTCTATCCCCACCATTTGCGGCAAAGACACATACAAGATGAACCGGTTTCTTCCACTAGTCCAAAGAATTCTCGTTGGAAAACTTTAAAAGCGCTCGATTTCCGACAGACATTTGTAAACAGGTTTTGTTGGATTTTTTTGTCGTAACTTTCGTCGTTTTTCCATACATTTTTTTTTTATTTTACTTTTTTCAGCGTTATTTTTCACGAATAAAACAAAAAGTACGCGTCCTATCAAAAAGTGATTCTTAACGAAATTGTAGATCTTTTTCGGCATAATCATTTTTGTTAATTCATCTTTTTTTGTATCCTACATAGTTTGTTCACGAAATGGAATTTTTTATTTTCCATTATTTTTTGTGCAATCAAAATTTGAATTTTCGATTTTTGAAGAAAATCCAAAAATTGGTTATGATAATCTTGTAGGGATTTGAAAAAGAAATATTTTTCTTTTCTTGACTTTTTTTCATATCGTGCGTTTTTCGGCTTCAAATTTTGATTTTCGGTTGATTAAAAAAATTTTGAAAGCGCTATAACTCTGAGAATTTACTTTTTATCGAAAAAAGTCATAAGGATAAATTGTTTGTTCTTTTCAATACTATAAATATCCGTACATAGATTTCTCAAATTCAGAAAAAAGTGCTCTCAAAAATTTTCAAAATGCGCTCATTTTTCGAATTTTTATCAAAAATGGCTGGTTAACCAACTCGTCCTTTCTTTTAAGACCTACAAAAAGTGTGCCAAAGATGGATTTGATTCGTTCATTTTTTCGAGAGTTATCGTGTTTACGGACGGCCGGACGGACAGACAGACAGACGCTATCGTGAAAACCTGATTTTCGGATTCAGGGGGTCTCGAAACGTGGAGATCCGTTGAAAAAGTGTGATGTCAAATTTCCGACAATTCTAATACTTTCTCAATCATAAATGATGAGAATGTAAAAATTGGAACACTATAAATATTGTTGCATTTATTTACTTTGACGGCATAAAGCAGTGTATGCATGTAAAAAAACTCGGCTCTTACGTGGTTAAAGGAAATAATTCTTTTGTCCAAAAAATAGATTAGCATACTGTCACTTGGACATGTGAACCATTTTATATTTATTAAAAGACACATTTGAATCAGTCGGCTGATCCATCTTTTTCAAGTTAAAAAAAATGTTATGCCAATCTGCGAATAAAGTCATTAGAATAACAGTAGAATTTATTTAAAAAATAGAACAAATTATATCACAAAAAATTCTACACTGAAAGAAGAACCTCCAAATACGCTCTCTTAAAATTAAGTAGTATCATTTTACTTGTTGAAACAGCTAGAAGTGTTTTACGGACAATCAGTGATACTTCACTGGATCACCCAGTGAAATTGCGTCACTGGTTTAATCAGCGCTGATCACTGATTACTCAGTGCCAGGTTAGGCATGACACTCATCATTCAAAACTTTGGTACTAATCTTTGCAAAATTTGCTTTTAAAACCCTCACTTTACTCGCACAATAATAAATGAGAGCCCGGCTGCAAATAGAATACGATATACTACATCACATCTATATGTGGGGAGACTCGTAATCGTCATTACGTCAATGTGCAGCGTCGTTTTAAGAAAAATCCAAGGAGCCAGGCTCCAATTATTTCTTTGTCGAGTGGTGCGCTGCATGATTGGCCGAGTCTATCATTTGACTTAACTGGTATATTCAGTGACACTTTTTTAGTCGAGTCACTTACTGCTTCACCTAGTCATACTTAAATTACGTAACGTTAAATTACGTAACAGATTACCGGTTCTCTCCAAGGCCCCCCTCAAACCTGTAACGGCACGTACAACCCCCCCCCTCTCACTATACATAATTTATGGTTTACAGAAATAATAAAATAAGGGACTTGAAGCGTATATTCGATGGAAAAGCAGCGAAATTTAGCTGTTATTCGGTAAAATTTCACTGATCAGCAGCTACATTTAACTGTTTTAGCAGTGTATATACGCTGATTTGAATTAGACATATACTGATTGAGATTTCGTGCAAAGAAGACGAATTTTCAACAAAATACAGGAATGTTCAACTCAGGACAATTTTCATACAAATATTTGCATTTCAAATGAAAGATATAAATTTTAAACCAAAAATGAAATAGTTGAATTTTCAGTTAAATAAATCATTCTATCGACCAATAAGGCGAATAGTTAACAAAATACATGAATTTTCAAGGAAATAGCATTTGAATTTTTCTCCAAAAAGATTAATGGTCCATCAAGAAGACGAACTATCTACCAAAAAGACGAATTTTTAACCAAAATAAAAGCTTATATGCGCGCTCCGCGCGCGAATCACTACTTTACTTGCAAATGTTTTATTTGGAAATAAAGTTCAATAAAGTGCCACGATAATAATTTTTACTTTAATAACTTCTATTTGTACACGGATTCCCATGGGTACCCTCTCACGATACAGAATAAATTATTGTGCAACACTAAACATTTTTATCAAATGTTTAGGCAAATGCGAGTACTTCCAATAACCTCGTATATAGCCGCGTTGTAATTTAATTGTACTAAAATTAATGCACTGATTTTAGGCCCGCCTTAGTAAACGAAAAAATTTCGAATGCGCATAAAATGTAAAGTTGAGAGACCTCTGTTCCAGCGTAGATTTAAACATAAAAAATCTGCCCGGTACGCGGGAAAATTCTTGTCCTCTAGGGCGCACAACTGTTGGTTCTCGTGCTTCGCGCTCGTTTGTACATTTATCTCGCGCTTCGCGCTCGGTCTTTATATTTTCGCACATTCTTGCGTAAACATTTTAAAATTAAGACTCAAAACAACCACCACTGTAATTTTGTAATTGTGAATTCTCTTTCGTTGACAGAGAGTTTAAGCGCACCTACGGCACGCGACTGATGGCAATCGCACTCCGCACTTAGTCTTTATATTTGTTCCGCATTCGGGTACAGACCTTTTAAAATCAAAGGTGAACGGACCGACAATTTTAATTTTGTGATTTTGAACTATCTTTTGTTAAAGCTCTTTTGGTTTTAACGAACACATTCTCATCACGTATCTCGTGCTTCGAACTCGATTTTGTCCAACATGTCAACTTCTCTACATTATACACAACACTTTTATATCAATTATAATACATTTTTATGTTACTCTGCCTGGGATTTAATATTTTTATTTAGAATTTTATTTTTTACGACTAAAGCAAAAACTAACTGTCCTATCAAAAATTATAGCTCTTTTTTGGATGAACAATTTTTGTCTCATTTTTTCGTAGCTCATATCGAAAAGTGATTCATTATCAATTTGTAGTTCTTTCCAGGGTGCAAAATTTGAGCTTTTTCACTTTTTTCGTTTCTTGCACAGTTTGACCAAAAAATGGAATTTTTGAATTTTTCATCATTTTTGGTACGATCAAATTTGGAATGTTCAACTTTTCGACCAAATTAAAAAAGTTGTTATCGTAGTCCTGTAGAACTTTCAAAAAGCTCAGGTTTTCTTCTCTTGGCTTTTTTTTCATATCTTGCGTTGTTTAACTTAAAATGTTCATTTCAGTTTGTTTTTTTGGATTTTGAAAATGCTCTAACTCTGATAATTTTCTTTTTATAGAAAAAAGTCATGGGAATAAATTGTTTAGGTTTCTGAGTACTATGAAGAACCGTACATAGAATTTTTAAATCTTGAAAAAATGTGGTTTCGAAATTTTTTTGTATGATTAAATTTGGAATTTTCAACTTTTTGACCAAATTGAAAAAGTTGTTATCATAATCTTGTACGGCTTTCAAAAAGCAATGTTTTTCTTCTCCAGACTTTTTTTCTTACCATGCGTTGTTTGGCCTAAATTGTTCATTTTATTTGGGGGGGGGGGGGGGGGGGGGGGGGGGTGAAAATGCTATAACTCTAGTAATTTTTGATTTTTCGAAAGTAGTTTATAAAATAAATGTTGAAAATGCGAGTATTATAATTAATCGGAAAGATTTTCTTAATTAAATTTGTAAAAAAAAACTGACCCTTTTCGTTTGAAAAATAGCCAAATTTTGAATTTGTTATGAAAGTTCTTTAAATAATTAACCATTCTTGTAGATTTAACAAATACCTTAGGAAAGAGCCATCGCAAAGACAATCATAGTTAACTTCGTAAACAAATTGTGTTTATTAATTGAAAAATACCTCACCTTTCCATATGTTTATGAAAATTGTTTAAATGATTAATAATTATTATAAATTTACAAAGTATCGTAAGAAATGATCATTGAAAGACAATCTTAGTTCAGATCTTTGAATGGATAAGTGAAAAAGCTATTACTGATCTTGAGACTAAACTTGGACAGAGGTACCAAGTTGTCACCTTTCCAGAAACCTGAAAACACAGGTCGAAGAAGGCAGGGAGTAAAATCGCATGCTCCCTCTCCTCAACCATGGCGCTCTGTGCAACCGCCCTGCTTGCACGCCCCAAAATGCGACCCTTATTTTAAATGAACTGGTTGAAATTAAAAAGTTTAAAATTGCATTGTGTAAAATAAAAATAAATAAAAATTCGAATTTTTTGAATGGTTACAGTTTTAGATCTCTGAATTTTCATATTCAATACTGAATTAAAACATTTACAAACATTGAAACATTCAATTTAGTTTTCGTTTGCAAATTATCGAATTTTAATTGATTCATATTGAAAATTATTTATTTAAAAAAAATTTCAACTTAACATTTTCCAATTTTGAAATTTTTGAACCAATTTCTGATTTGACTTTGACGTCGCCTTGAAAACTTGAATAATTCTTGATTAACTTTCGTGCTAAATTATCTCTTCCAAATATGAATAGGAAATCTTTTTATTTTTCTATCAGCAATTTGAAAATATTATACTTGAAATGTACGTTTATTTGCGATTCCAACGATATTTTACTTGCAATTAAAAAATTAAAATTAGAATAAGTTGTCGCAGATATGCTTATTGTTATTTTTCAGCAATTCCCGTGTTCGTTTTCAAAGAAATAATCATTAATATACAATTTTAATATTTACTATGACTTTTCAAACAATTTTCAATTGTTTAAACAAATGTACATTATTTAAACAATCATTTATTCCCCAGAAATTTAAAAAATGATCTTATTTTCTTATTGAGATGCAATATTTTGTCATTGTTTGGAGTAGTAAATTTGCCTAAAAACATTACGTAATTATTTGAACAATTATTGTTTAAACAATATAATTTGTTTAAATAATTACTTTTTCAAAAATTCTTTTGAAATCGTAATTAATTATATGTGTTCTATTTAATAGTTATCAAAAAATAACTGCTTGAGCAAATGAAAATTGTGTGAACAAATAGAACTTTGTTAAACATTAAAAGAAATGCATGAAAATTATGTAATTATTATAAAAAAACATTTCAGTGTTGAAATGTTGTCACAGGTTTATACTGCCCAACATGTCGAAGGCATTTTTGGTTAGAGATGGATTTTTATTTGATCATTTTTGCACGGGGCTGTCCCGGTATATATCATCAGTCACGGATGCATTTTTATAATGCAATCAAGTGATCTGATGAAAGCAGTCTGCCCAGACATATTGGACAAAGCCTGGTTTTACGTCATCATTGACGGACTGGGTTGCAGTCAAGTACACAATGGGGGGACCTACAACTTAAGGTGGGATCCGAACCACCAGAACCTCGGTAAAGGTACATTGAAAAATTTCCAGAGGTACCGGCTCAGGGTCCGAACCCCGGACCTCTGAGGTGAAGTCCGAGTGTCTATTATTATTATTATTATTATTATTATTATTATTATTATTATTATTATTATTATTATATATGTATATGTACGTATGTATGTATGTATGTATGTATGTGTATGTATGTATGTATTTATGTATATATGATATTAAATATACGTATTTAATTTTTTAATCAAAATCAAAAGAAAACTTTCTGTACATAAAAATTAAGTGAAAAATGCACTTAACCCTTTTTTAATAAAACCATTGTCAGAAGCCAAAAACATTGCTTCAAAAATGATTTTTCAAAACGTTTGTTTCCAGTGATGCATACTTGCTGAGAACATTTTTCTCTTAATTTTTTTTTAACAGAAACTTATACTTTAAAATTGTATATTGAATTTGAAAATTACCCTTGAATTATTATTATATAAACTCCTAATATGTTAAGAAAACATAATAATAATTTGAAATTTAAATAATATATATTAAAATAAAGAAGTATAATTATTCATATTATTATTATCAAAGTATTATTGTTCTAAAAACTGAAGATAATAAATTTAAAAATTCTATTTATTATAATAACATTTTATAGTTGAAAGAATCATTGAAAAAAAATGAATGTTTTTTCATGTAAAATTACAAAACTTAAACAATTACTTTTTTTAAACAGTGTTTTAACCGTAATAAGGTGCTAATTTTATTTTCGTAATTTTGGGTTTACAACTACGCAGCCATTCATACTGAGTATTCTTACAACAGAAATAGACCATAAAAGGAGGAAAATTTCCAAAATTGATTAGGTTCAACCAGGTATACGGACTATAGGCAAAGTAGTATATACGGTTCTTACTTAATTCCAGAAGAATGCTTTCTAGGTTTTCCCCGCAAGTAATTGAGAGGATCAAACTTAAAAGGCCTGGCATAAATATGGGTCATATATCTCGCAAACTTAAGACTATGTTGTAGAACCGATTGCAGTTTAATATTTAGGAATTTGCAATCGTGTATGTTACATTAAAATATGTAGTACTTATATTACTGTTTTCTTCTATTTTATTTGAATAAATGTACACTTTAAGGTATTATTTTGTATGTGTATATATTAGTTATATTTTTTAAAATATGTGATTCTAATTTCAAGGTAAAAGAGCCATCAATCATTTAAATCGTACAATTATAAATAATATTGTAAAAAGCTCTGAATAAAGAGTTTGTAACATTTGGAAATGTTCAAGCATTTTTATCAAATTAATATTTTGCCTAAAAAACAACGCCACTGATAATAAACAATGAAGTTCTTGATATATATGTAATTAAAAATTTGTCATAAGGACAACCGCAGGATTTCGCCGGGAGCGGGTGCTAATCTGAAAAATTGCAAAAGCCTCGTGCACCCTAAGAACACGGAGTGACCCAAGAACAACCGCCTTCTGCATTTTTCCCGCAAGTGTTCTAGCATATTGTTGACACGCAGGGATG
>NC_046661.1:17250375-17251617 GCF_010883055.1 Belonocnema kinseyi | reverse complement strand
CTCGACACCTTGACAAATGTAATTCCATGTAGAAACATGCGTTTAAATAAAATATTTTACCAAAAAAGTTACCCACGCTTTAACTTGACAGACTGTAGTTATATAATGAAAACTAATTATTTATTTTTAAAATTAATATTTTAAATATTATATCGTTACATAGCTATTTATATGTTATAAATCATAAATTATGACTTATAATTTTAATACATTACCGGAAAAAGTTTAATGTCCACCTTTTTTTATGACTGATAAGTTTTATTTATTTTAATTATGACGGAGCTAAACATTTTTCTCTTTAAAATGTTGAATACTATCAAAATTCAAAATTCTGTATAAAATCAAGCAGGGGATAAAGCCAATTTGTCCATTTTATAAAGAATTTTGAGATTTCTTTAGAAACAAAAAAATAGTATATTGTCAATTATAATACCTTAAATTTTTTTCTAAAACGCTAAAACTAGGTAACTATTATAACATATGTTTATCAGTTACAGATTGTATTAATTAATATACAGTTTGTAGCTAAAATACTTATATACTTTTACAAATTTATAGTGTTTTATTCGGTTCGGTTTTGATTCTTCTAGAATCAAACCGAAGGGCCTATGACAAAGCCACCGAACGCGTCCTCGGGTTGCGGATAGAGGGTCCTTGTACCAAGGGTTTCTGCTGAATATGGTTAGAAAAATAAATAGGCAGTCGCGTACAATTGTCCAGGGGTGGTCCCGAAGGAATTAACCCCCAAGCGGAGGTGTGAAAACCGTGCCGAAAGCACCTGTTTGTAGTAAGTGCGGTTCAAAACAACAGAACGCGCAGGGCTCCCGACAATGTGTCGGCCAACAATGCCGACCAATTTAGAGCTGGGGGAGCCAATGAAAATGGATTCAATGCGATGGATCGGCGGGATCTCGTGACCTTCGGGTGGACGGAGCAACTGAATCACGATTTGCTAGACTGCTACGATGCGAGTGTGGCCCGTGAACGGGGTTACATGGCACGGCTGCATGCTCTGTGGTGCGAGAAACACCCGGAGCTATCGCACTTTTCGCAGCAACATCTGCGAAACCATGCTGAACTACTCCGTAAAAGGGGCTATATAAGCGGAACGCCTACTCTACCACAGCTAGAGCAAGCCGACAACAAAGAAAGAGAGGCGACACTAAGACCAACCGCGGGCAGGCAGCCAATAGATGAAGAGCGATGCTTTACGACCCGGAGAAACATCAACACCAAGGTTTC
>NC_046661.1:17235789-17250275 GCF_010883055.1 Belonocnema kinseyi | reverse complement strand
ACTCACTAATAATTGTGAATCATTAGAATAATTATATAATAAACACTTAATATTCGATTGGTAAATAAATATGCAGTACATCATTTACATTTATGGTAACTCCTGTAATTGTAACTGCGATGGTAACTCATTTTTAAAATTCTCTAACTTATGAAATTACGGACACGGAACGTCTGAAAAATGCCGAAAACTGCGAATTAACTCCGAGGAGTTGACCCACAAACCAAGAGGGCGCTTTTAGCAGTCGGATTTTGACGGAGTCTCTTATTCCATTACATGAGCAATCTCCCAACTCATCTCTGGTTTTACAGCAGAAGTTTGACTTTTAACTTTCTCTGACGGTAATCAAGCAATCTGTTTTACCTACAGACCTCTAGAAGTTCGAAGTGGTCTACTCGCTGCGCTAGTGCTGCTTTGACACAGCTCATACCAGACTGATACGTATATCAGACCAAATATGTTTATTTGCATTTCAAGTGCAAACATTAGTTTTTGCATTATTTCTGCATGATGTTCGTGAGCGATTTTTGTTGTTTTGCCCTAATTTGAAAATATAAACCTCAAAATTAGCTCATTGACAACATTGCAAATTGCTTTCAGGGTTTGACGACAGCACGGTCGGTATTTCTCCAAAATAGTAATTTAAAAAAAAACTTTTTTAACTGTTCTAATTATTTAGGACCAGAGACACATTCTTGCGTGCCTTCTATTTATCGTGCCAAATTTTTAACACGATATCTCATTCCGTGTGGACGTAAGTTGGGAAAGAAAACTTCCACTGATATTCAAAAAAAAATTTTTCTCCAAATTTCCACCGGAACAAAGCAGAGACATGGACTTTATTGCCTCCTCTTTCATTTTACAAACTTTCAGAGCGGTACCTCATTTCCTTTAGACGTAAGTTGGGAAAGAAAAATTGAAGACCAGGTTTGGTCACGTGATCCTCTCGTCACATGGCCTTAAAAACAAAGTGTTAATAATTTGAAGAAACATTTTAAAAAGGAGTTTCGGGTTAGCGACGACCAACTACTGTAAACAACTCTGCCCGCCCGGTACGTGACGAATACAAAAGGAACATTATATTACCGTCGCATTACTCTTGAAAAGGACCACTAAAAGGACCACTTTTTGAGACCACTTTTTTCAAAATTCAATAATTTTCTGTACTGATATTCATATATCCTGACATATGATATATTCATATATCCTTTACAGACACCTTCATAAAAACAGTTTTTTCTGACTCAGGGAGTCTCCAAACGTGGAGATTTGATGAAAACCGACCATATCAGATTTTACACAAAACCAATACAATAATCTTGTCACTACCATTTAAAGTTGGCTTAGTCACACCGTGATCCATTATAACGTTCTGAGTGCGTTAGTAGGATGTCCTCAGGGATGTGTACATGTATATTACATGGTTTTCTACATGTGTATTACTACGTTTATTACGTCCTCAGTTTTCTACAAATGTATTTTACATTTGATCATGCGACTATATAGGCGGCATTTTTTAATTCGTTATTATAAAAATACCCAATTGTCTTATAGAATTAACAAATATTGAGCAAATAATTAATTATTCATAATTATTTATCACTTTCCTAAACAAATTGTTCAAAAAAAAAAAACTGTACGTGTTTATTGTCTTTCATAATATGTCGAGTGTTTTGCTGCTGTGTATCTTGCTTATTTGTTAAGTTTATCGCCTAAATAATTTGTGACAAATAGATAAATGTTCACATACTTTAGACGTCTTTAGTCGCTTATAACCTGTGTTTTTAAAAACTTTTTGACAAAGTAAACACTTCGCAACATTTTTACCTTTGAAATTCTGGCGCTTCAAATTAATTTTTTCCTACGGTATTCCTCCCTTAAATGTTTTCTTTTCTACTTGTTTCTTAACATGTTTACTCTAAAAACTCGAATTAAATCGATTGAACAGCGTTATAAGAAGTTATGTCAATGATTCAAATCTGTGAAATGCAGTCCCGCCCAATCAAATTATGTTCGCTATCCTTGACATGTATTATACATAGATTTCTACATTTTGTCACGTATATTACGTATTTTATGTATTATACGTGGATTCTACTCTGAGTAAGAAAAATGTGTATAAGTGGTACAAGCTGTTCCAAGAAGGCCTAGAGGATGTGAAAGACGAACCTAGCCCTGGACTCACTGTCTTCTTTGATTACCGTAGCGTAGTGCATCAGGAATTCTTACCACAAGGTCGTACGGTCAATAAGGAGTATTACCTTCAAGTTATGCGCCGTTTGCGAGAGGCGATATGCAAAAAACGTCCGGAACTTTGGAAAAACAATTCGTGGCTTTTGCATCACGATAATGCACCTGCTCATTCATCGTTGCTTGCGAAAGATTTTCTGACCAAAAACAGCACCACAGTCATGCCTCAGCCTCCATATTCACCGGATTTGGCCCCCAGTGACTTTTTTCTTTTCCCAAAACTGAAGAGACCCATGAAAATACATCGATTTTCAATGATTGAGGAGATAAAAACTGCAGCGCTGAAAGAACTCTAGGCTATACCACAAAATGATTATAAACAGTGCTTCGATGATTGGAAAAAGCGTTGGCACAAGTGTATTATATCTGAGGGGGATTACTTTGAAAGGGACAGCATAAATATTCAGGAATAAATGAATATTTTTTGAGAAAACCATAAAGTCACCTTATTTTTTGAACACACCTCGTAGGTATTATACAATTTCTAGCCACTCATCCGACGAAATCGACCTACACATACGCGTGTCATACGCACCGTGCGTGTCAGCCATTTCACCATGCCAAGGAAACTGCACAGGAACGTACATAAGATCTTTGTCATTTTTACTTGAAGGAGTCATATGTCAGAAACCGCATACGAACTTCATAGGACCATGTACAGGATCTTGCAAAGTTCCTATGTAGCATTCTCTATAGGAATGTTCAAAAAAGAAAATAATTAATTCCTTTTTTTATATCAATTAGATATTTGTAGCTGCGTGCCAACAAAAACTTTGAACTACAATGTTGAAGAAAACAAAATAAAAAATGACACGTTTAGTATGGTTTTATTCCGGATTTTATGCCAAGTTTGTAATTAATATATTAATCCCGCATATATTTCAATTTTTTTGCTTTCTTCTCCGGAAATTGACAAATGCACGGAAAAAAAGTTGATTAATTTTTACTGAATTATTTTTATAGTCGCGGATAAGAGCGAGTCTTGAACAAATGTCATAGGTTTTCTATAACTTTCAGTATTTAATGTTAAACAAATGTGGGATAACTCTACGAGAGTTCTGTAAACTTCATATTTAACTCCGATTTAATATTTTTAATAAAATATATGGAGAAATTCATGAAAAAACGTTGAAAACTTTCGTAGAAATCACATTTGAGGTATTGAGAGTTTGTGATCCCTCGCCTCCGTCTAAAGCGTTTATTAAGATAAAAGTTTGCACGTCTGAAAAAGTTCTATGAAAAACGTCTCTTGTTCTTTCGCGAGATTTTTCATAGTTCACGAAAAAAATTCAAAAACTACATTTTTAGGGGGAAAAAATTATCCCGGCCTCAAAACGGTTTAATCCACATGATGCTGCTAAAACGCCTTTCTTTTATTAGTAAAAACTTTTAACAAATTGTAAAAAAATAAAAAAGATAGGGTTTTT
This sequence comes from Belonocnema kinseyi, assembly GCF_010883055.1. NCBI lineage: Eukaryota > Metazoa > Arthropoda > Insecta > Hymenoptera > Cynipidae > Belonocnema > Belonocnema kinseyi. The sequence goes on along the minus strand of NC_046661.1, from coordinate 17,246,598 downwards.
AATAAGATCTGTTTAATTATTTTCTTCAAATTTTGAAAATGTAAAAAAAGTGTTCGAGAGATTCTGCGATTTCAAGCTTAGGGCCCTGCCTGATTTTAAATGGATTCGGTCAGCGATGTTTGTTATTCGTACGTTATTCTAAAAAAACCGGCGTTGGTTACAGTTTACTTGTAACCACTATTAATAAGATCGCCGATGGTTATAAATATATACCAAAGAGTTGGATGTAACATGTACTTGAAATAAAAAATTTTTTCTTCAAAATGTGATATTTTTAAATCAATTTAGTTCTATATGAAGAAGGGTCCATCACTCCAATATTCCTGATATGTACATTATTATTATTATTATTGTTATTATTATTATTATTACACCATTAGGCCATTTCCCTTTCGGGGTAGGCGTGTCTCACTCGGTAGGGGAAAGGAGTAGTGTGTGGAAGGGATAGAGATTTTTCAGGTTGATCCAGAATTCTCGTGCTATTTAAGTAAATAACACGTTCGTTCCGCAACACTTCTCAGTCCCAGGTTGCTGATCAATCTCTCTAGCAATCACCCCAAGCGAAGAACCTCACGAAGTCGTTATGTAAGGTTCCCCACTTGGGTCCATTAGTGGCCAAGGTCTTTCGTTTCAGGCGTCATTCACTCTACTGACACTCTTTTTATTAACTATTTGCCGCCATACTTTCCTGTCCTGGCATACTTCTCTAGCTTTTTTAATGTCCATGCATTTTTTCATGCAGGCTCGCGTGTTTCTGTGACTTCTTATGTCTCTTCTAACTAGGGTCTCATAAACTACATATTCCCATACACGTATTCTTTCGATACTCCTAGATATTCTTGGCATTCTTGATATACTGTATAATCTCAAATATTTTTGATATTCCCAAGTATTCTGAAATATCCCTCAATATTCACCAATATTCTGACATATTCCTCAATTTCCCTTTGGGCTCTACAAATTTTTAATGATTTCAAATTATTTGAAATGATTTTAAAAAATGTCAAGAAATTTTAAAAGATTTTGTATATTGTTGTGTAATGACAAAATATTTTAAAGTGTTTAAATGGATTATAACGAATTTCAAAATAATTTAACGGGATTTAAAAATTCTTTTAAATTAAAAAAGATGAAACTTTATAAAAAAAATTTCAATATATTTCAAGTAATTTTATAGAATTTTAAAGATTTTAAAATACTTGTTATGAATTCAAGAGATTTTTAGTTATTTTAAGAGATTTTGTGGCATTTCAATGGATTTAATATGGTTTAAAAAGTGAGCAAAGGAATTAAATATCTTACAAAGCATTTTTTATGATTTTTGAAAAATTCAAAAGAGTTTACAGATTTTCATTTTATTTAAATTTAGTTTCTAGTTTTTAAACAGACTTTTAGGAATTTTGAGGGATTTAACGGGAGTTATTTGATTCACAAAATTCTTAAATTTTATAAACGATTTTCAAAAGATTTCAAAATATTTAAAAGAGTTCAAGATATTTTTAATGAGTTTAAGAGATTTTAATTAATTTTGAAGAATTTTTAAGGAGTTTCGGTAGAATTTAAATGAGCTTTAAGATTTTAAAGTAATTTTAAAATACAAATAATGTTCCTGAATTCTTTAAGGTCTGTCAAATCTCTTGAAATCTTTGGAAATCCTTTAAAATCGATTAAACTTAAACTTCCTAATATACCATATATATTGATTTTTTTCAATCTTTAAAAATATCTTGAAATATTTTTGAATTTGATTTAAATCTTGTTTATTCACATAAGATATAATAATAATTTGTAATATTTCTAAAATCTAAAATCTTAGTACATATATTAGTATAAGCTTAGCAATATTTTTTATAGAATATGTCACAAACATTTGAAGACGCCCCTGCACAGCTGTCGACTATATTTCAGGTTTTTTTGAATACTTCCAGCTAGGTTAGCCGAGAGACTTCAGGCGTTAGGAATTAGGATTGAGAAACTTATAGGGTTCGAACCCGCGGCGAATAATAATTTTCGCAGCATGCCCTTATAAATAGTTTAGTGATTGTGTAATAGTAAATAATTATGTACTTAACCATGCAAAAAAATATTAGAGCATAATAGTAATAATATAATAATACGAAAGATTAATTTTTTGCGGAAAAAATCGGTTATCATTTTATAGAACTGTTCTCTATAGTTTCGATACTTCTTCTATATAGACTGTATTTTAGCTAGAATTTTAGATTTTATAGAACTATTTTACGTTTTTCGTAACCTGCCTTTTAGTAGAGATTACGTCACCTCAGCCTTTAAATTTTATAGAACTTTGTAACACATTGTGTTGCATAGATCAACGCAATGTAAAACAAAGACCATTTTAACTTTTATTAAACTATCCCTCGTATCTTCTACTGAAGTAAACTGACCATTACTGGGACAGTTAGGTAAAGCTAACCCACATAAACACAATTTAAAAATGGGGAGTTGGAATTTTTTATATAAAAATCGTTATAATAAATGGCTAAGACATTATTTGACCGATTAAGACAAAAAATACATTAGTAATTTTATAGTAAATTAATATAAATGGATATTTTTAAAACTATTCAGATTCAAGTTAATACACAAGTTGAAAAATGTAATGAAACAATTTAAGTTCTTTTTTGTTCACAAATTTTATTATTTGGTTGAAAATTGTTTTGACTGAAAAATCTGTTTTGATCAATATTTCAACTTTTTTGTTGATAGTTTGTCTTTTTGTATCGTAAATTTGTCATTTCAATTATAAATTACATTTTTCTTTGAGAAAAATGCATCTGTTTTGTTAAAAATGATATTATTTAGTTAGAAAATTCATAAATTTGGTAAAAATGTTTTACTTTTTTAATTAACAATCTTATTTATTTAAAAAATTTTATATTTTTTGATAATAATTAATCTTTTTTAGAAGAAAATTGGTCTTTTTTTATTTAAAAATTCAAGAATTTGTTAGAAAATTGAAGTATTAGGTCAACCGAAAAAAAAACGAATTTCCAGTCAAACCGCTAAGGCCTCAACCTAAACAGATTAATTGTCAACCACAGTTACATTTTTGCTCAAGGAAGATGAAATGGATAATTAAAAAGATGCGTTTTCGAACCAAAACGCTCAATTGTACATTCGATTGTAATTCGCGCTCGATTGAACATATCTCGCGCTACTCGCTCGGTCTTTATATTTTCACACATTCTTGCGCAAACATTTTAAAATTAAGACTCAAAAAATCCACCACTGTAATTTTGTGATTGTGAATTCTCTTTCGTTAAAAAAGCTTAGCTCGAGAGTTTGAGCGCATCTACGGCACGCGACTGAGGGCAATAGCACTTCGCGCTTAGTTTTTGAATTTCTTCCGCATTCGGGCACAGACCTTTTAAAATCAAAGGTGAACGGACCGACAACTGTAATTTTCTGATTTTTAACTCTCTTTTCTTAAATCTCTTTTGGCTTTAACGAACACATTCTCATCACGTATCTCGTGCTTCGCACTCGATTTTGTGCAACCTGTCAACTTTTCTACATTATACACCACACTTTTATATCAATTATAATACATTTTTATGTACCTCTGCCAGGGATTAGTATTAAAAAATTGCAAAATAAAAAGAAAAATTGTATTTATTATAATTATTTTGGTATTTGTTTCTTATTTTGCTTTAAATTGTATTCTAAGCTGCTCTGGCACATGTATTATTTGAATAAATGTATATCATTACAATTCATAATATGAATAAAAATTTAATCAAACTAAATTTTATTTCCTTGTTTTTATAATTTTTCCATTTTAATGTTGTATTTACTATAAAATAAAAACTACTGCGCATCTTCATAAGGTCAAATACAGGAACCTATATATATAGGGTCCTATATAGGAGCCTATGTCCTCTTTCGTCTTTTCTGTGCTTTTTCCAAAAAGTTAATTTTGTAATTTTTAATCTTATGTTTTACGATTAAAAGAAAATCTACTGCTTCTATCAAAAAATAAGTAATAATAAATTTATAGATCTTTTTAGGCGAACAACTTTTGTCTGGTAATTTAAGTTTATACCTTGTGTCGTTTTTTCAACAAATTGAATATTTTTATTTAGAATTATATTTTTTACGACTAAAGCAAAAACTAACTGTCCTATCAAAAATTATAGCTCTTTTTTGGATGAACAAGTTTTGTCTCATTTTTTCTTGTAGCTTATATCGAAAAGTGATTCATTCTTAATTTTTAGTTCTTTTCAGGGCGCGCAATTTGAGCTTTTTTATTTTTTTCGTATCATGCGTTGTTTGACTTAAGTTGTTCATTTTAGTTTGTTTTTCTGGATTTTGAAAATGCTATAACTCTAGCAATTTTTGATTTTCAAAAAAAGTCATTAGGATAAATTGTTCAATTATTTGAATTCTATGAATAACCGTACAGAGAATTTTTGAATTTTTAAAAAAGTGGTCTCAAAAATATTCAAAATGTGCCCACTTTTTGAATTTCCATCCAAAATGGCTGGCTAACGTACTTGGCCTTTAGTTTAGGACACTTAACGAGCGTATCAAATGGCAATCTAATAGATTAATTGTTCCAAAGGTTATCGTGTTGACAGACAGATAGACATACATACAGATATACAGACATACAGACAGACACATTCGTAAAAACCTGTTTTTCGGATTCAGGGAGTCTCAAAACATGGACATTTGACAAAAACTGGGGTGGTCAAATTTTACACAAATCTAATACCTTCTCGGATGAGAATGTAAAAACATTTTTCAGTCAAAAAATAAAAAAAAAACTTAACCAAAGTGTTGAATTTTCAAGTAAAACAGATGAGTTTTCTTCAAAACAGTTACATTTTTAATTCGAAAATATAAATTTTCAACAGAAGAGTTAATTTACTTAATTTATATTAAAAAGGAAATCGATAATATTAATCTTATCAATATTTCATATAAATTTATAATATTGAATTTTAATGCATACTTACTAATTTTTGTTGAAAATGAAATTGATCAGATACTGTATTACATTACTTACCTAAGCAGTTGGGAAACTTTGAGTTTCCCAACTGCTTAGGTCCCGGTTTAGGCAACTTCGCGAAAAAATTTGTCCAAATGCGGGACATCAAAATATTCATAAGTCATCGAATAAAATCGCTAATGAAGTTATGAATTTTATTCTTAAACGTATTAAAAATGTGCAAAAACATTACTTTTTCTTTAAGTGTAGGAAATTTCAATAATACAATGCTGTAAAAGTTATGCGGAAAGATTTGAAATAAAAAAAAATGACCAATTTTGTAGCAGTTCATTCACACATTTTGAGGAATATTTTGGATTATTTTTTACTAAATCCATAACTTGTCAGGACAAAAATAAATAGTGGTAACAAATTGAAGCTGTGAAGTTGTATCTGCTTTTGTTCTCATTTCATGAGAATTTCGTTCCCTCATAGAGAAGCATTCATTAAATATTAAAATTTATTAATATTAGGTCATCTAATTCACCGCAACACAAGACATTTTTATTTTCCTCACATCAGTTTTAAAATATGATAATTAAAAAAGTTTCAGTGTAAAAACCAATTTTGCAAAATTAAAATAACAATAACTTTTTAACTTTTCAATAAATCAGTTTTTAAGTATGAAAATTTTTAAAAATGAATTTTTTGAAATTAAAAATAATCATATAATTATTATTTTTCAATGAAATGTCTTAATCTTATAGGTCTTTTTCAATTTTAATTATTTGAGAACTTATAGTCAAAAATCAATTTGACAAAAATTTCAAATTTTTTCAAAGTTGCAAAATCAAATATTTTCTTAAACCCTTGTAAAAAATTGCACTTGGTATATAGTAGAACAAGTGCATAAAATTTTATCAATTTATTTGTACGCGTTCTCCAGTTATTGCAAGATCCTTAAAAAGCGTCCCATATATATACATACACTGGACTTTGTTACCACTACAAAGGTTTTTCTATAAGGAAGCAAGAAATAAACATGGTTGATATCAATTTTCTTTTTTCCGCATTTGAATTTAGGCTTACGAATCGGTTTTATAATGTAATACTTTCACTTATTTGTTTCATCCCCGCCGATAGAAATCTCTGATTATTCTCAAGCGAAATGGCCTGGCACATTTGAATCTATAAGCAGAGTCGATTTGAATGATTTAGTCTCTGAGATAGTGTGACAGATTTGGGTCCTTTTCAAGGTCCTTTTAGTGGTCGTTTTAAGAGTGGCGCGACGGTAATATAATGCTCCTTTTGTTTTCGTCACGTACCGGGCGGGCAGAGTTACTTACAGTAGTTGGCCGTCGCTAACCGACTAATGTTTTCTCATTATAATTATTTATAATTATAACTTATATACTAATATACAATTTTCTACTTGAATTAAAAAATGTTGTCTTTTTTGGCGTATCTCATTACATTGACGAGAAACGTTATATTAATTGCAATTTTTAGCATTTAAAAAAAAAGTTAGGTATCTGAAATCATCGAAACCCGTAGATTTCGAATTATTATGTTTTAGCCTGTTAACTGTGAAATTTAAAAAATCTACTTCTACATTTCAATCCGAAAGCTTAACAAAGGATCCTTGAGTGTCGGCTACTCTTTTGGTATAGCCTCTCTGTTTGTCATTTATAATCGTATTTCTATTTCAAATTCGGAAAGGATGATGATGATGATGATTTTTTTTTTACGAGGGCCTGGTGAAAAATGTTCAAGAACACACCGTCAAGGGTCCGTACTTCTTGGTAGTGTGTGGATCTTAGTTGACGCATCACTACATTGACCTGAAATATACAATATTCAATTATACCTTGCGTATAATTATACATTATATAAAGTGAACTCTGTCATTATAATGATGCTACCAAGGACCCACTAAAAAACACCACCCTTTCTCCTTGGCATTATCCCCCCCCCCCCCGGAACTGCTTTCGCATTACTTCAGGGGGGTGCCGTTCTTAAACCGTGCTTCGGCCTTCTTCTTTTTTGCCAACTTGGCCTTATCCTCCATATCTGGGCTTGCTATTGGACCTGCCCAGCTACGATGCTTGCTTGAGCGTATAAGAGGTTTCTTCAATGAGGCTGCCCCTCTGAACGCCAAACAACTCCTTTCCCCCCAAACGATGGTCTGTTCGAGGCTTTTTCTTCGGTCTTCACCAAGATGCACGCATCGTCCTCGTTTGTGCGGGGGTACCGCTCATCGGGATCGCCGGCCTTCGGGCATTTTGGTTGGGTGTGGCTGGTTTATTTGGTCGTTCTTGAGGATTCTTCACCGAAGTTGCCTCTCGGAACGATCGACATCTCATGCTTCCCGACAGGTGATCGGTCCGGGACTTTTCTTCTTTCGCGGCGCAGAGGAAGCACAGCGGTGCGCGGTTGCACCTCTTTGTATCCTTCTTCTTACGGACACGACAGGACACCCATTCCACATTCAGGTGTCCCGCGCGTGCCAGTTTTTCTGCCATTTCCACAAAGGCCTTCAGAGTTCCTCTGAAGGCCCTTTTTGTGAGACAGACTTTCATATGTCCTACAGGCTGCTCGCCAAAATGTCTTCTGACGGCAGCCTCAAACTCCTCCCCATCGGTTGTTGTGTCGAGATCAAAGACCTCGACCACCATGCGTTTGACAAGCTCACGCACGCAACTGCCTGATGGCAGATGCCAGCTTCGCTGTATCTGCTGCAGGGCCCACCTCAATTAGGAGCTCGCCTCTCCTGGTCTCCCTGACACCATTGATTTTGACACCAAGTGTGTCCGGTTTCACTTTTTTCTTAAGGTCCTTCAGGACGTCTGCGTAACTCGATCCCTCAGCCGGTTTAATTAAAACCGCCTCGGGTCGAGCTCCCCTCTGCTTCTCTTTCTTCTTTTTCACACTCGGTGCAGATTGTGGCAGTTGTTTATCCTCCTTCTTGGGAGTTGAGGTCGTCGCTGTTGCAACCTGAGTCCTCAACTTCTTCTTTTTTTGCCTCGTGGGGCTCGCCTCCACGGGGCTCAGAGTAGGTTCTCTCCCTCTCTTTCCTTGTCAGGTTGGGGTTGTTCCCTCCCTATCCTCCTCCGTTTGCACCTTTTTGCTACTAGCAGCCCCGCCCCTTGCCTTCTTCCGTTCTTCCGTCACTCTTTCTCCAATTTTGTTGGCCATCGTTACTTCCAGGTGTTGGAACTTTATTTCCAATACCTTTGTGAAATGACGCAACATTTCCATATGAGACTTAGCCTTAATGACCCCATCTCGTATCGGACGCCACATATTTTTCTTCGTGTCGCAGAAGTCTCCCATCTCATCTAAGATGTCTGCTAACAACATCATACTCTCCTGTTGTTTTTCAAAGTACTCATGGTAGTACTTCTTAACAATCCGTGTACGGGAATCATTCATCTACCGAAGGCCTTCATTCTCCGTAACGTCGAACGGGACTCCAAGCTCCTCGCAGACGCTCCGCTCCAAGTATGATTGGTTCCCCCCAAAATCCATGGAACCAGCACCGGTCACCGGGGCTTTCACCCGATCGGTACCGATGGGAAGATTTGTACTTCCTTTGGGTATTCTGTTTTTCTCATACTCACTCATCATTGGTGTTAATTCGGGGTTCCTTCCCCTAGCTGGTTTTTGTCCACCTTGGGTTATTTGATTTCCCCGGTACCAGCCATATCTGGGAAGCGTTCCCCTATCCGCAACCTGGGGAGGCGCAGGCCACAGTAACCCCAATATGTATAAGAAAATACACATAATGAAGCCACTGCGCCGATGCTACCAAGGGACACACTAAAAAACACCACCCTTTCTCTTTGACATAATTCTCCCCCGAAACCGCTTTCGCAATACTTCAGGAGGGTGTCGCTTTCTTGCCTTCAAAGGCTTCTGCTGCTCTTCTTTTATTTAGGCATTATATCCCAATCAGGATGTACGCGTCGTCCTCATTAGTACGGTGACACTGCACATCGGGCTCGTCGACCTTCGACATAATGATTAGGGATGGCTTGTTGGGCTGCCTCTAACTCCTGCTGGTTTCTTTCTCTCGGAACTGGTTCGTTCTATCCGTTGACCAGGATGTTGCGCGTCGTCCTCAGTAGCACAAAAAATTCGTACAACGGGCTCGTCGGCCTTCGAACATCCTGCTCGGCAATTGACTCAATACAATTGCCAAATTATGATGAAAAAACGTTGTTAACAAAATTACATGAAGTAGTTCATCAAAGCAAACAAAGAAAGTTAACAACAGTAAGACTCCATTTTTCAGACCAGACGATTACAAATCTCGAAAAATCAAGATAAAAGAATTGATCACATTTCTGGAAAGCGAAAACAAGGAATTGAAATTTTTCATATGTACAATGCCAAATGAGGAATTGACAAAAAAAAGAAGAAATTATTAAGGAAAGTCACGGAAGTATCGCATCACAACATTTTGGTGAAAACAAATCCATCGAGCGAGCAAGACAATAAGGTCTGTGGAAAAATATGGAAAACGACATTTGTGACTTTGTAAAAAAATGTCCAATTTGCCAAACTTCAAAGTAAACACGCATCAGGCCAGAAGTTAAAGCAATCATCCCTGACATACCTGTGAACCAAATGACAAAATTGCCATGGAAATTTTTGGTTCATTGCCGTTAACTCAAAAAGGAAACGAATATATTTTAACAATTCAGGATATGTTAACAAAATACCTACTTTTGATTGCAATGAAAAACGTACAGACAGAATCTATAATCAATGAACTCTTTGATCTCTACATTTATATGCTTTCACCCCCGAAACATATTTTAACTGATCAAGGAAGTAACTTCGTTCGCGACTGATTCAAACTTTTGAAAATCTTTTCAAAATTAAACACATTCAAGCAACAGCTTTTCATTCACAAAGCAATGGATCACTGGAAAGAACTCACTCTACCGTAAAAGATTTAATAAAAACCGCTATGGAAGAAAATCAAACTGACTGGGATGAAAACCTCAAAATTATTGCAATGGCCTACAATACCGCAGTACACGAAGGAACTGGCTTTTCGTCATTCGAACTTACCTTTGGCAGGAAAGCTAATTTACCCTCAATGCTAGCAACTACTCCATCATTAAAGTACGAAGAACTGGTTTCTTTGGGGAAAACACGACATGAAAAATATTTACGCCAAGCAAAAGAAAAAATTGAAAAATCAAAGCAAAAGTACAAAGAAAAACAAGATGCTAGAATTATTATCCCACAACATATTTTTGAAGCGGGCGACCTTGTTTTAATCCACAATGATTAAAAACAAAATAAATTAGGTAAAGAATGGAAGGGTCCTTTCCCAGTGATTGAAAAAGCAAACAATAACGATTATTTTGTTCTCGTAAAAGAAGGATGTTACCTTACCTATGCAAACCGCCTAAAAGTATTTTATTCTTAACTGACTACAGAGCGAAAATGAAGAATCTCCTCTTGCTGATGACGCTCATTCCCACTATTTCGGGAATTATCACTATGAAATCCTTGAATCACACAACAGTATTTGCAGAAGATGTTGGACCAGTTCAACTCTACCACGAAACATGGAATCTAATTGTCGCGGTCAACACAGAAAATATCAAAGAAAGGTTTATCAAATTAACCGAAATATACTCTACAACTTTGATAATGTGTACAAACTGCAGAGAAATTCGAATTTAAAAAAAGGAGTAAACAATCGCATTAAGCGTCTAGATAACAATCGTCAGTTACTTAATCATACTAGGCAGTCTGATAAGTACCTGAAAATTCTAAGAGATGGCATTAGTATTCACTAATGTGAACCATTTTCATCGAGCTTGATCCTTCAAATGACG
>NC_046661.1:17200144-17235689 GCF_010883055.1 Belonocnema kinseyi | reverse complement strand
GTATGGACCTAAACGGAGAGTATGTTGAAAAATAAAACCGACTTTGGCCAAAAAAACGTCTCCGTGTTTCATTTTTCAGGGACTTATCAGACTGCCTAGTATATTAGGACTTGTCAGGACTAACAGAGGATTTTCTTATTTTATTGGAAGTGCTTTTAAAAGCTTGTTTGGAACCCTTGATCAAAATGACCTCGATTATGTGAATAATGAACTAGACAAATTATTCCAGTATAATAAAATTCTTTCCTCTAGTATCACAAATCAAACTATAATCTTGAAAACGTTACTGAATTATGCATCCCATGATATTGTCTCATTGAATGAACGCAGCAAGCAGAATATTAAAAATCGTAACAAAATAACGAACAGTATTAATGATAACACAAGAAATGTAATCATATCGAACCAATTAACAATTTGCACTTTAATTATTAATCAACTAAGTGAGGATATAAATTTGCTAATAGACGCAGTGATATATCCGAAATAGGAATAGAAATTATTAATAAAAGGTGGCTATATTCAATTAAAATCCCCCTTAAAATCCGATACTTTCTCACTTTTTCGACTAATCCCTATTCCCAAGAAAATAGGAAATGTCTTTCTTGCTGTAATTCCTGAACATGAATTTTTAATTGTTAATAAACAAAAAAACCTTGTATGTACCAACTGATAGAGAAACTATCAACTGCTGTAAAAATCTCGACTTTCATAAAATATGTAAACGGAATCAACCATCATATCTGATATATGAAACTCAAACCTGCGACAATCAAATTATAAGATCCAGCGTTAAAAGTCTTGATTATAACTTTTGTCAAATGTCTCCATTTAAAATTAACGAACTTGTATATATTCAATTAAATGACGAAAAAGCATACTTATTAATTCCTGAGAAAGATTTAGAAATAAACATACTTTGCGACAAAAATACGCAGCATCTAACTTTATCAGAACCAACTTTTATAGAATCAGATGAAAACTGTATTCTTCAAACTGACAGTCTAATTATAAAACTACGAAAAATTTCTGAAATCAGAACAATTACATATTATAATAAATCAATTAATATACCGTTCAATGCTGACGAATTATCGCTATTAGAATCAAAATTGCTTCCATTACAAAAAGCTGTCAAACCAATTGAATTAAAAGAAATGTGCCGATCGCTAGATGATATTGAAAATTCATTAAATAAAATTAAACGAGAGCGACGAACTCGTAGTTGGTTCGAAAAAGTAACCAAAATTTTATCGTACATCGGATACACATCAATAGGTTTAGTTTTAATTTACACTTTTTACAAATGCGGCTTTTGCAATTTATTAAAAAAATTATGTCCAAAAGTATGTATCAACCTATTATGCGTCAAAAATAGGATAAGAAAATATTAACCCACAACAAGTTGTAAGGTACGTTTGTCAAACACCATCGACATCAGAAATAGGTGATCTAAAGGAACCTGAAGTAGTGCCCCAAGATGTCAGAATACGTTTTCCGGGGGTAAAACGAATCCAAAACGGGGGGTGTAACGCTGTCTCTATGTAAACACCACAACTTTAGTCTTAAGGTGGAATGTGCATCGCTTGCACCTCACAGCCCCTACCTGGTGGCTAATGACACTTCGAATCGGCTCATCGATGCCTGAGTGGACATTAATGCTTAATTTGTTATATTGGAAAGTCTGTTCTACGGCCATAATTCCTAAGTAAAAAATTAACCAGTTTTTAATCACAAGTGTATATTTATACTTCTATTTCCCCGTCACACTCTGACCCTAGAGAATCTTTAGAATATTTAGAGATTTCTATCGATAGGGATAAGTCCCAATACTTTATTAAAATTTCTTTTTGTTGTATATCGAACTGCCATTAACCTAAAATTGGAGCACGTTCATTTGCGGATTGTGACCAGTAATTAAATTTTCTTATTGAGAATTTTTTCTTTTTCAATTTAGCATGCTGTAATCCGGTCGCCACTAACACTTCAGCCTGCACTAATAGGTTGTCGAGATTACTCCTTTTCAAAGGTAAAGAAAAATCCTCTGACTACGAATATCTTGGGTAGATTTCGAAATCTGCGTCAATTTTGGTTTAAACCATTTTTTACAATTTCATTATTTATTCATAAAAAAATGTATAAAATCATTTTTAGCATGACTGAGCAAACCTACAACTTTTTTGCTTCTGCATTTTTTTTCTTATGACGAAACGTTTGCAATGTCCAACGTTATAAACAAATGTGTTTTTAACAGAATTGCCATACTTGCACAGTATTATCTCAAAATCTATTACTTAGAAGAATTTGAAACTTCTTCACTATATATATCGAAGAAAGATCTCTTGAAAAAATAGGAAATCTTCCGATTGAATAAAAAGTTATTTTTCAGAGGAAATGGACTCGCTGGCACAAAGAATATCTCCATGAATTGACCGTGCGTAAAAAGTGGCACAAGGGCTCCACTACTGATATTCAAATCGGCACAATTGTCATGATTCGCGACGACAATCAACCTCCTATGCGCTGGAAGTTAGGCCGCGTAATAAAAACTACCCCAGGTAAAGACGTGATTATCCGTGTAGTGACCTGAGTCAAAATATAGGCCCTGCTTTGACGCTTAAAGTGGAAGTATTGTCCCTACTTTGCGGATGTTTATTCTACTAGCTCCTACGTAGTCACTCCAAAAGATATTTTCATTCTATTTTGCATCTGTATAAGCTTCAGCCCCTACATTGAAGGTTTTGCATCTATATTCTTGAATTTTACTTATGTCTCCTTTAAAGCTCCTTTATTCTTAGTAGAATTTTTAAATTCTCTTTCAAACGCTCTTAAATTTTAACGCACAAAATATGTGGCGTCGTTGCCTCGGCGCCTGCGCCCTCGTGATAGATACTTTGTTGTTTTTCTCTAAAATTCCATCACCACAGTTTGTGAAACCAACGGTTTAATTAGTCTTAAATAATAAATATTAAAGTGATGAGATCAAAATGGATTGAAGAGGAAAGAAATTCGCCTTAATCTGTTGGTTTCATGCAAAAGGAAAAATGCAAACTAGCGCTAAGATTTTAAATGAAGTTATAAAGTACCCAGATCCAAAAACCCTCAAAAAAGGTATTAAACACACGAGAAGAAACGTTAAAAGAAAAAGGTAAGAAAGATACAAGTCTTTTGCATTGAGTATTTTCTGTACCACAAAAAATAACTCCAAATTAGTTACCACAAATTCTGAAGAAATAGATTTTCCTTTCACACAATTTTCTTTTGAATTGAAGCATCTGAAATTCTAGAATTTAAAATTGTTACTACAGAACAAAATTATAATTTGAACTTCAAGCTAATTAGGCTAACTATTGTAAAATCAATCGATGAATTGAATAACACCAAACTTTCAAACTAAATAATAATTTTAAATGGGCAACATTAAAAATAAAGAAAAAAATCTACTCCAGAACATTGGAACTTGAAGCATTCGAACTTCATTTTAATTTGACACAATTTATATTCACCAAAAATTGCGATATAAAAACTTTTTTATGATCAAAGCCTTAAAAATTTAAATTATTTGTGTTAAATTTAAATCACCTGAAAACTAATATTTTTTAAATTGTCAATTGAACTTTCCCAAATTCAACCAATTTTCTTCAAATTTTGAAAATATGAAAAAAATGTATAATTTCCTTTAAAAAAAACATATTTCGTTCTCGAGAAATTCTGCGATTTCAAATGTAGGTCCCTGCTTATTTCAAATGGATTCGGTCAACGATGATTGTTATTCGTACGTTATTGTCCAAAAGTCGACTTTGATTACAGTTTACTTGTAACCACTATTAATAATATCGCCGATGGTCCTAAATATACCAAAGATTTGGATGTACCACGTACTTAAAATAGAAAACTGTTTCTTCAAAATGTCATATTTTTAAAACAAATTTATTTCTATATGCCGAAGGGTCACATTCACCAAATATTGCCATACACGTATTCTTTCAATATTCTTGGTATTCTTGTTTTCCTTTATAATCTCAAATATTTTTGATATTCCAAAATATTCCAAAATATCTTGAAATATTCATAAATATTCTGACATATTCCTCAATTTCCCTTTGCGCTCTACAAGGTTTTAAAGATTCCAAATTATTCAAAATGATTTTAAAAAATGTCAAGAAATGTCAAAAGATTTTATATATTATTGTATAATTACAAAATATTTTCAAGTGTTTAAAAGGATTCTAACGAATTTTAGAATAATTTAACAGGATTTAAAAATTCTTTTAAATTAAAAAAGATGAAACTTTATAAATAATTATCAAAAGATTTCACGTAATTTTAAAGAATTTTAAAATATTTTAGAAGAATTCCAAAAAGTACATGAATTTTCCAGAGATTTCGAAGATTTTAAAATACTTGTTATGAGTTTAAGAGATTTTGAGTTATTTTAAGAGATTTTGTGGCATTTCAATGGATTTAATATGATTTAAAAAGTGAGTAAAGGAATTAAAAATCTTAGAAAGCATTTTTTATGATTTTTACAAAATTCAAAAGAGTTTACTGATTTTCATGTTATTTAAATTTAGTTTTTAAACAGACTTTTCGGAATTTTAAGGGATTTAACGGGAGTTATTTGATCAAACCATTTTTTAAGTTTATAATCGAATTTCAAAAGATTTCGAATTATTGGAAAGAGTTCAAGATATTTTAATGAATTTAAGGGATTTTAAGTCATTTTAAAGAATTTTTAAGGAATTTCGGTAGAATTTGAATGAGTTTTAAAATTTGAAAGTAATTAAAGAAATTAAATAATGTTTTTGAATTCTTTAAAGTATGATAAATCTTTTGAAATCTTCGGAAATTTGTGGAAATCCTTTAAAATCCATTAAATTTATAAAAATATATATTGAATTTTTTTTTTCTTTCGAAATATCTTGAAATATTTTTGGATTTGTTCAGCCACATAAATATATAATAATTTGTAATATTTCTAAAATCTAAAATTTTAGTACATATATTATTATAAGCGTAGCAATAAGTTTCACAGAATGGGTCACAAAAATTTGCCGACGGCCTTGCACAGCTGTATGTTATATTTCAGATTTTTTTTCTGTACATCAAGCTAGGCTAGCCGAGAGGCTTTAGGCGCTAGAAATGCTAACTTATAGGGTTCGAACCCGCGGCGAATAAAAATTTTCATAGCGTGCTATTATAAATAGTGTTTCGATTGTATAATAGTAAATAATATTGTATGCTTAAACATGTGAACAAATACTAGAGTATAATAGTAATTATATAATACTACAATAGATTAATTTTTTTGTGGAGAAAAATCGGTTATAATTTTATACAACTGTTCTCTATAGTTTCGGGACTAGTTCAACGCAATGTAAATCAAAGACGATTTTAACGCCCCAAATGGGAGATTTTAAAATTTGTGCTCATAAGAGCGCCAGAGTAGGAGCAAAAAACGTATGGGAATATTCTCTACTATACAACCTTAGCCCCTACAAATACTAGCGTGAAGAGTGTCAAAGCAGGGCCTATATTTCGACTCGAGGAGTGTGAAAACTGCACAAAGAGAAAGGTCAGAAAACTCAGCGGCGCCACTAACGAAAAACGAAATGTCATATAATGCATATTTTTTTGCTATTTTTTACAACAACAAAAAACTAATTTTTTTCCTGCATTAGTTTTCGAGAAAACACCCCCTGTAAAGTATTGAAAAAAGTATTAAGGAAATGACTAGGCCAGATGTTTTTGCTATTTTTTACTTTAAAATGAGCTATGAATCGCTTTTATAAATTCATTCCTTATTAAAAAAAACTACCCCTGTAATGAAAACAAGTATTAAAAAAAAACATTGAAAAAATGACTAGGCTAGATTCCTTTGCTATTTTTTGCTTTCAAATGTGATATTAAACACTTTTATAAAATTAACCCTTATTGTAAAAAGCAGCCCCCTGTAATGAGAAAAAGAATTTTAAAAAAGTATTGAAAAAATGACTAGGATAGATTTTTTGCTATTTTTCTGTTTTACAATGTGATTCTAAACACTTTTGTAAAACCAACCCTTGTTGTAAAAAGAAACCCCCTTTAATGAAAAAAAGTATTGAAAAAAATATCGAAACTTTATTGACACTGGAAAATTCCCAAAAAGATTATTTTATGACAACTTTATATCTACGTGGTAAAGAGGGGTTGATTTTAGACATTAATGGTTAGGGCCAAAAAATTGGAATGTGTATTTTCGAGGAGCCCAAAAATCAAAGAGTCCATTGACACTGGAAAATTCGAAAGATTCATTTTTACAATTTGATATCTAAATGGTGGTAAGGGGTTGATTTTAGGCGTTAAGAGTTAGATCAAAAAATCGAAAAGGGTGTTTTTAAAGACCCCAAAAATCAGAGACTTCATTAAAACTGGAAAATTCTTAAGAAGATTATTTTTTTACAATTTCATATCTACATGGTAGAGAGGGGTTGATTTTAGACGTTAAGGATTGAAACCTAAAAATTGTAGTCGGTACTTTCAAGGAGCCCGAAAATCAGATACTCCATTGACACTGGAAAATTCTCAAAAGGATTATTTTTTTACAATTGCATATCTACGTGGTAGAGAGGGGTTGATTTTAGACGTTAAGGGTTGGAGCCAACATTTCGGAAAGGGTATTTTCGAAGAGCCTAAAATTCAGAGACTTCATTGGCACTGAAAAATTCTTAAAAAGATTATTTTTTGACAATGTTATATCTACGTGGTGTAGAGGGGTTGATTTGAGACGTAAAGGGTTGGAGCCAAAAAATTGTAGTGGTATTTTCGAGGAGCCCAAAAATAAGATACTATATTCATACTGGATAATTCTCAAAAGGATTATTTTTTTACAATTGGATATCTACGTGGTATAGAGGGGTTAATTTTAGACGTTAAGGGATTGCGTCAAAAAATTGTAGTCGGTATTTTCGACGAGCACAAAAAATAGATACTCTATTGACACTGGATAATTCTCAAAAGGAGTATTTTGTTACAATTGCATATCTACGTGGTTGAGAGGGGTTGATTTTAGACGTTAAGTGTTGGAGCCGAAAAATTGAAGAGGGCATTTTCGAGGACCCCAAAAATCAGAGACTCCATTGACACTGGAAAAATATTCAAGAAAATTATTTTTTTTTAAATTTCATTTGTACGTGGCAGAGAGGGGTTCATTTTAGACATTAAGGGTTGAGCCAAAAAATCGGAAAGGGTATTTTTAGAGAGCCCAAAAATCAGAGACTTCATTACACTGGAAAATTCTTAAGAAGATTATTTTTTTACAATTTCATATCTACGTGGTAGAGAAGGATTGCCTTAGACGTTAAGGGTTGGTGCCAAAAAATCGGAAAGGGTATTTTTTAAGAGCCTACAATTCAGAGAATCTATTGACACTGGTAAAATATTCATGAAGATTATTTTTTTACAATTTCATATCTACGTGGTAGAGAGAGGTTGATTTTAGTTGTTAAGGGTTCGAGCCAAAAAATCAGAAAGGGTTTTTTGAGGAGCCTAACATTCAGAGACTCCATTGAAACTGGATAGTTTTCAAAAAGATTCATTTTTACAATGTCATATCTGAGTGGTGGGTATGTGTTGATTTTAGACGTCTAGGGTTGAAGCAATGAATCGGAAAGGGTATTTTTAGAGAGCCCAAAAATCAGAGACTGCATTGACACTGGAAAATTCTTAAGAAGATTATTTTTTTACAATTTCATATCTACGTGGTAGAGAAGGATTGCCTTAGACGTTAAGGGTTGGTGCCAAAAAATCGGAAAGGGTATTTTTTAAGAGCCTACAATTCAGAGAATCTATTGACACTGGTAAAATATTCATGAAGATTATTTTTTTACAATTTCATATCTACGTGGTAGAGAGAGGTTGATTTTAGTTGTTAAGGGTTCGAGCCAAAAAATCAGAAAGGGTTTTTTGAGGAACCTAACATTCAGAGACTCCATTGAAACTGGATAGTTTTCAAAAAGATTCATTTTTACAATGTCATATCTGAGTGGTGGGTATGTGTTGATTTTAGACGTCTGGGGTTGAAGCAATGAATCGAAAAGGGTATTTTTGAGGAGCGCAAAAATCAAATACTTTATTGACCCTGGAAAATTCTTAAGAAGATTATTTTTTTACAGTTTCATATCTACGTGGTAGAGAGGGGTTGATTTTAGACGTTAAGGGTTGGAAACTAAAAATTGTAGTCGGTACTTTCAAGGAGCCCAAAAATCAGATACTCCATTGACACTGGAAAATGTTCAAAAGGATTATTTTTTTACAATTGCATATCTACGTGGTAGAGAGGGGTTGATTTTAGACGTTAAGGGTTGGAGCCAACATTTCGGAAAGGGTATTTTCGAGGAGCCTAAAATTCAGACTCCATTGACACTGAACAATTCTAAAAAAAATTATTTTTTGACAAAGTTATATCTACGTGGTGGAGAGGGTTTGATTTTAGACGTTAAGGGTTGAGCCAAAAAATCGGAACGGTTTTTTTAAAGAGCCCAAAAATCACATACTCCATTGACACCGGAAAATTCTTAAGAAGATTATTTTTTTACAATTTCATATCTACGTGGCAGAGAGGGGTTGATTTTAGACGTTAAGGGTTGGAGCCAGAAAATCGGAAAGGGTATTTTTGAGGAGCCTAATATTCAGAGACTTCATTGGCACTGAAAAATTCTTAAAAAGATTATTTTTTGACAATGTTATATCTACGTGATGTAGAGGGGTTGATTTTAGACGTAAAGGGTTGGAGCAAAAAAATTGTAGTGGTATTTTGGAGGAGCCCAAAAATAAAATACTACATTCATACTGGATAATTCTCAAAAGGATTATTTTTTTACAATTGGACATCTACGTGGTATAGAGGGGTTGATTTTAGACGTTAAGGGTTTGTGCCAAAAAATTGAAGGGGGTATTTTCGAGGAGCACAAAAGTCAGATACTCCATTGACACTGGAAAATTTTTAAAAGGATTATTTCTTTACAATTGTATATCTACGTGGTAGAGAGGAATTGATTTTAGACGTTAAAGGTTGGAGCCAAATAATTGAAGAGGGTATTTTGAAGGAGCCCAAAAATCAGAAACTCCATTGAGAGTTGAAAGATATTCAAGAAAATTATTTATTTACAATTTCATATCTACGTGGAAGAGAGGGATTGCTTTAGACGTTAAGGGTTGGTACCAAAAAATCGGAAAGGGTATTTTTTAAGAGCCTACAATTCAGAGAATCTATTGACACTGGTAAAATATTCATGAAGAATATTTTTTTACAATTTCATATCTACGTGGTAGAGAGGGGTTGATTTTAGTTGTTAAGGGTTCGAGTCAAAAAATCAGAAAGGGTATTTTTGAGGAGCCTAACATTCAGAGACTCCATTAACACTGGATAGTTTTCAAAAAGATTCATTTTTACAATGTCATATCTGAATGGTGGGTATGTGTTGATTTTAAACGTCTGGGGTTGAAGCAATGAATCGAAAAGGGTATTTTTGCGGAGCCCAAAAATCAAATACTTCATTGACACTGGAAAATGCCCTAAGATATTATTTTTTCAGAGATTTATTGCTACGTGGTACAGACGGTTTGTTTTTAGAGATTTAGGGATGGTGCCCAAAAATCGAAGCGTGTATTTTCGATGTGCCCCAAAATCAGAGACTCTATTGACAATGTGAAATTATCAAAAAGATATTTTTACAATTTCATATATACGTGGTAGAGAGGGGTAGATCTTGACTTTGTCCATATATTTTTTTTAAATTTACAATGCTACTAGGGTCTCTTATTTTTGGGCTCTTCAGAAATACCATCACGTAGATATAACTTTGTCAAAAAATAATGTTTTTTAGAATTTTTCAGTGACAATAGAGTCTCTGAATTTTGGGCTCCTCAAAAATAAGGTTTCCGATTTTTTGCACCAAATCTTAACGCCTAAAATCAACCCATCTCTACCCCGTAGGTATGCAATTGTAAAAAAATAATCCTTTTAAAAATTTTCCAGTGTCAATGGAGTATCTGATTTGAGCTCCTTGAAAATACCGACTAAAATTTTTTGGCTCCAACCCTTAACGTCTAAAATCAACCCCTCTCTACCACGCAGATATCCAATTGTAAAAAAATAAACCTTTTGAGAATTTTCCAGTGTCAATGGAGTATCTGATTTTTGGGCTCCTTGAAAATACCGACTACAATTTTTTAGCTCCAACCCTTAACGTCTAAAATCAACCCCTCTCTGCCACATAGGTATGAAATTGTAAAAAGATAATCTTGTTAAGAATGTTTCAGTGTTAATGAAGTCTCTGATTTTTGGGCTCTTTAAAAATACCCTTTTCGATTTTTCGGCTCAACCCTTCACGTCTAAAATCAACCCCTCTTTACCACGTAGATATGAAATTGAAAAAAAAATAATTTTCTTGAATATTTTTTCATGGTGAATGGAGTCTCTGTATTCTTGGCTTCTTAGAAATACCGGCTACAATTTTTTGGCTTAAGCCCTTTACGTCTAAAATCAACCCCTCTTTACTACGTAGATATGAAATTGAAAAAAAAATGTTCTTGAATATTTTTTCAGTGTCAATGGAGTCTGATTTTTGGGCTCCTCGAAAATACCCTCTTCAAATATTTGGCTCCAATCCTGAACGTCTAAGATCAACCCCTCTCTACCTAGTAGATAAGAAATTGAAAAAAAATAATTTTCTTGAATATATTTCCCGTGTCAATGGAGTATCTGATCTTTGGGCTCCTCGAAAATACCGCCTACAATTTTTTGGCTCTAACCCTTTACGTCTAAAATCAGTCCCTCTCTACCACGTAGATATAACTTTGTCAAAAAATAACCTTTTTTAGCATTTTTCAGTATCAATAGATTTTCTCAATTTTAGGCTCCTCAAAAATACCCTTTCCAAGTTGTTAGCTCCAACCCTTAACGTCTAAAATCAACCACTCTCTGCCAAGTAGATATGCAATTGTAAAAAAATAATCTTCTTAAGAATGTTCCAGTATCAATGGTGTCTCTAATTTTTGGGCTCTTCGAAAATACCGACTACAATTTTTTGGCTTGAACCCATAACGTCTAAAATCAACCCCTTTATACCACGTAGATATGCAATTGTAGGAAAATAATCCTTTTGGGAATTTTCTAGTGTCAATCGAGTATCTGATTTTTGGGCTCCTTGAAAATACCGACTACAATTTTTTGGCTCCGATCCTTTACGTCTAAAATCAACCCCTCTCCACCACGTAGATATAACTTTGTCGAAAAATAATCTTTTTTAGAATGTTTTAGTGTCAATGGAGTCTGAATTTCAGACTTCTCAAAAATACCGTTTCAGATTGTTCGCTGCAACCCTTAAAGTCTAAAATCAATTCCTCTCTACCACGTAGATATGCAATTGTAAAAAAATAATCCTTTTGAGAATTTTCCAGTGTCAATGGAGTATCTTATTTTTGGGCTCCTTGAAAGTACCGACTACAATTTTTAGGTTCCAACCCTTAACGTCTAAAATCAACCCCTCTCTACCACGTAGATATGAAATTGTAAAAAAATAATCTTCTTAAGAATTTTCCAGTTTTAATGAAGTCTCTGATTTTTGGGGTCTTTAAAAACAGCCTTTTCGATTTTTTGATCTAACTCTTAACGCCTAAAATCAACCCCTTACCACCATTTAGATATGAAATTGTAAAAATGAATCTTTTTCGAATTTTCCAGTGTCAATAAAGTTTCGATACTTTTTTATATACTTTTTTTTATTACAGGGCGTTGCTTTTTGCAATATGGGTTGGTTTTACAAAAGTGTTTAAAATCACATTTGAAAACAAAAAAAAAATTGCAAAAAAATCTAGCCTAGTCATTTTTTCAATACTTTTTTAAAATACTTATTCTCATTACAGGGGGTTGATTTTTACAATAAGGGTTTATTTTATAAAAGTGTTCAATATAACATTTAAAAGCAAAAAAGTAGCAAAAGAATCTAGCATAGTCATTTTTTCAATATTTTTTTAATACTTGTTTTCGTTGGAGGGGGTAGTTTTTTAAATGAGGGTTAACTTTACGAAAGCGATTTATAGCTCATTGTGAAGCAAATAATAGCAAAAAATTCTAGCCTAGTCATTTTTTAATAATTTTTTAAATACATTTTTGCATTACAGGGGGTAGTTTTTTTAAAATAAGGGTTGACTTTACGAAATCGATTAATAGCTCATTGTAAAGCAAAAGAATAGCAAAAAATCTAACCTATTCATTTTGTTTAATTAATTGATTTTTGAATTAGTTTTGTAGAGGGCGCCGCTGAGTTGCCGGCAAGCTAGCGTCGCCCTGTTTTCTCGAAAACTAAGGGAGCAATAACATTTTTTTTTTGTAAAAAATAGCAAAAAATAGCAAAAAAATATGCATTATATGACATTTTTTATTCATTAGTGGCGCCGCTGAGTTGTCTGACCTCAAGGAGAATACGAACTTAGCGCGAAAATATTGTCTCCGCTTCCTATCGCAATGTAATGACATCGAATATGCAAGACAGTCACCATTAGAAATAACTTATCTCTAAATCTCAGCATAATATTCATACTAATTTAAACGTATACTATTTTTAAATTTTCTAATTTTATGACCTACTGTATTTCACATTTTATTGCGTATCTTTTATTATTCGTTTTTAAATTCTATGAATTTACCAATCTGTTTGTCGAACCTTATCAAAAACTTGGCTAGCTTTTATTACCGCAATAAAACGATTTTTTAACACGATAGTTCAAAAGGACTATCATGTTGCTGCGCAATTTTCACATTTATAAAGATTTACATCTGTTTTAAAACGTGATTTCTTCGAGTCCCCTAATCTTTAGTGTACTCAAACTCTAGCATTTTGGAATTTACTATTATTACCCGTTATTGGTCTCCAGATAAAAATATTGAAAATATGGAAGACCAAATCCTAATCCCTCAGAAAAGCGAGGTACGTGCGCTTTCACTTTAGGCCTTTCAGCCTCGTCTCATTTAGGCAAACCTTGATGTTTCTAAAGTACACAGCTGTGTTATCTTTTCTAAAAGCATCTTCGACAATTTTTGCCTCTTTTCGGAACCAACGTATCTAAACACTCCTCCGGACCCTGGGCTTTCGCCACCACCCTCAAAATTGTGAATCATCCTCCTACTCTGAACTCTATCTGTAAGCTGAACATCATAGGTCTGAAGGAAAAAGAATGCTCAGCGGCCACGTTTCTACGAATTATTCACGAAAAGCACCTGATAACTTTATACCTAAATCTTGATATCGAGCTTCGAATGTATCTAAGTATTTTATCGACGAATGCTAGCGGAGAGCGATCGTTCTCTGTTTTAAAACCAATAAAAATTATTTTCCCAATTAAATTAAAAGTGAGAAAGCGGTATTGAAACTCCGGAATATTTCACAGGTTAATTATTTTATAAATTCAAACTGTAAAACATACACAGAAAAAACTGAAGTTACATTTTGTTGCATCTAAAATTTTCCGCTGTTAAAGTTTACATGCTATTTGGCGAAAGTTTATCGTACGATGGAATAAAAGCTGTCTTATGATATGGCGTTCTTAGCAGCAATGGGAAAACGGCATGGTATGAATGAATTCGAGTTCTAAATCAGGACACCAGATTTAACAGAACACAAAAAAAACAAGAGTTAAATTTGTTGCATTTAAGACTTGCAACAGTTAAAAATTAAATATATTTCGGCGACAGTTTTAACCAGGTTAGGAGAATAATTTTGATCTCGTCTACTGCGTCACGCTGAAGTGAGCAAATTTCGGTAAAACATGTAGAATAAGCAACGGAAGAAAGAAAAAGAATTGTCCTTACTCATATAGTATCTCCTCCGAAACAAATTACAATCTTGTAGACGAATTATAACTTATTTATAATATTATTTAGCAAAAAGCGAAAAAGAACTGACAGATGGGAATCCCCATTTCTCTGCAATTTAATGAAGTTAAACGACGATAGACAACGCCAGCGTCGCGATTCTCGCTACATCTCGAATGAAAATGAATCTTTCACCTGGAATCGACGTAAACTTTATCTTTTGTTTTTTCTGTGTATATGTAGTGCAATACATATGGGAAGTATATTAAAACTAGGTATTATAAATTATTTCTCTTTTGAAATTCAACAACTTTTTAATATTATTTTGTTTTTATTAGGGAAAAATTGAATTTTAAAAACTAATAATGGAAAACTAATGTTAACGTGTTTAAATAAAGTTGTTTAGTGAAACGTATGAATAGAATTCCCTATTGGTTAAATAATTATTTAACATATTAGTTAATGCAAAACAATAGCATAAAAGAGGCAAAAACAGTCGGGGGGCAAAAACAGACATGGCCTAGGGCCCCAACATTTGTTAATCCAGCAATACAAACTAACCAGTGCCAACTCTCGATTGTACTCTCGCTTTCGATCATTTGCTCACTCGTTTGCTAATAAATCCTAAATTGCCCTATCACATGACATAGAGATAAGGAACTAGATATAAGACTTTATGTAAATAGTTATGAATAATTGTATATATAGTAAATATAAGATTGTAAAAAATATATATGTTAGCAGAAAGATTGTGAGGAACGGAAGTCATGTAAATCCTTAGGGGACACATTATGAAGAAAGAAGATAAAAATAATGACCCTCAACAACCAGAATTGATTAAAAAAATTTTATCAATCTTTGACACATTATTTAACTTTTCACTCTTGTCATATTTTCTTGTACGACGAGCTATTATGTATTCACGGTCTTATAAACAATGTATTTTTTATAAAAGTTAGCCCACCCCCCTACATGCCACAATTCTTTACGTCTTTTCATATTTTTTATTTCAGCGTTAACAATATGATTATCTTGAGTAGCATGTTCGATACCTGCACATTATTGTTAATGACTATTGTTATTAATAAAAGCCCTCAAGGAAGAAACTCGATTTTTTCTTAACTTTTTTATTCATGCTCCATTCGGTTCCTTCGGTCCGCCAGGGTATGTACTGCAATCAGCTGTCAATTTTATCGGCAGTAGTCGGTATTCCCGATGGGCATGAAAACGTGAAGTCTGGCGGTCACTATGCGAAGCTCTATAAGGTAGCTCATCGTACCAAAGATATCCTTGTTCGTACACCTGTAATGCGGTTATGTCGGCAAAGATATTATAAGCCTAGATGCGGCACGTGTATAGTTCGAGGAACTAATTGTAGACGGCGCTCCCGGCGTAAATTGCCCGATCCCTCCATGCCTCTCAACCTGAAGATCGCGTCCACCAACTAGTTTTCCACTGCAATCTTCACCCGTCGAACAAGTCCATCGAATAGCCAGCACCATTTCGCTGGCCCCACCACCCACGCAAATTTAACTTTTTTTTGGCTAAATATTTAGTGCAGAATTTGTTCAAATTTGTACAACCAACATTAGAATTTGTGCATCACCGGAAGTATCTTATTTCTTAGAAAAGAAACTGGTGGGGCCAGCGAAAGGTTTCGCTGGCCCCGACATTATCCAAAATCAAATTTTTATGGGTGCATTATTTTCGTATTTTTTGTTCAAATTCGTAAAACAAACTTCAACCCCTAAAAACTACCCCCTGTGAGAAAAACACTATGTCGGGGCCAGCGAAACGTTTGCGCTGGCTCCGACATTATCCAAAATCAACTTTATATGGGTGCATTATTTTCGTTTCAATTTGCTGAAATTTTTACAACCAACTTCCACCCCTAAAAACTACCCTCTATGAGAAAAACACTATGGCGGGGCCAACGAAACGTTTCGCTGGCCCTGACATTATCCAAAATAAACGTTATATGGGTGCATTATTTTCATTTTAATTTGTTCAAATTTGTACAACCAACTACAAATCCTAATAACTACCCCCTATGAGAAAACCACCATGGCGGGGCCAGCGAAACGTTTCTCTGGCCCCGACATTATCCAAAATCAAATTTTTATGAGTGCATTACTTTCGTCTTAATTTGTTAAAATTTGTGGAACCAACTAAAACACCTAAAAACTACCCTTTGTGCGGAAAACACTATGGCGGGGCTAGCGAAACGTTTCACTGGGGCCTGCAATGTCCAAAATCAACTTTATATGGGTGCATTATCTTCTTTTAAATTTGTTCAAATTTGTGCAACCAAGTTCAACCCCTGAAAACTACCCTCTGTTGAGCAAACGTCATATCAGATCCAGCGCAACGTACCGCTATTCCCGACATTATCCAAAATCAACTTTATATGAGTGCATTATTTTCGTTTTAATTTGTTTAAATTTTTGCAACCAACTACAACCCCTAAAAATTACCCCCTGTAAGGAAAACACCATGGCGGGGCCAGCGAAACGTTTCGCTGGCCCCGACAATATCCAAAATCAGCTTATATAAAGTTGATTTTGGATAATGTTAGGGGGTAGTTTTCAGGGGTTGAGCATGGTTGCACAAATTTGAACAAATTAAAGCGAAGATAATGCACCCATATAAAGTTGATTTTGGATAATGTCGGAGGCAGCGAAACGTTTTGCTGGCCCCGCCATGGTGGTTTTCTCACAGGGGGTAGTTTTCAGGAGTTCAAGTTGGTTGCACAAATTTGAACAAATTAAGACGAAAACAATGCACCCATATAAAGTTGATTTTGGATAATGTCGTCACTAGCGGTATGTTGCGCTGGATCTGATATGACGTTTGCTCAACAGGGAGTAGTTTCTAGTGGTTGAAGTTGGTTGCACAAATTTGAACAAATTACAACGAAACTAATCCACGCATATAAAGTTGATTTTGGAAAATGTCATGGCCAGCGAAACGTTTCGCTGGCCCCGCCAGTGTTTTTCTGAAAAATAAGGTACTTCCGGTGATGCACAAATTATAATTTTGGTTGTACAAATTTGAAAAAATTCTGCACTAAATATTTGGCCGAAAAAAGTTAAATTTGCGTGGGTGGTGGGGCCAGCGAAATGGTCCTCAAATAGCCGATACTAAGTCGGTGAATACTTAAAAGTATAAAATTCAAATTTTATATTGCGAATTTTAAATTATTATTTTCAATTAATGAATCAATTATTTGAATAAATTTTTCATCAAGAAAATATGTAGGGGCATAAGATGTACTTTTAAATTAAATTAAACCGTTATTGTATCGTAATAAGTATTTTTAGCTGCTACATCTTTTATGAAAAAATGAGTCATTTTACAATTAAAATTTACTGTCTGTTAATAATATTATTTTGTTGTTTTGAAAATAGGCGGTAGAAATTCGACCACAGGAAACTACAATTTGAAGACATTAAAAATTTTAATTGATAAACATATTAAATTGAAATTTAAAATAATTAATTTTTTAAATAAATATGATCGTATAGCGTTCATACATGTAGAATTAGCGATTTGGAGTTTTTAGATGTAGAGTTGATCAGTGGTTGACAAGTGGTTGACAAGTGGTTGATCAGAATATATAAATATTTTGCCTTATAGTTCTCAATTTAAGCTAAAAGGTCAGCAATTATTGGAAAGTTTCAAAAACATTTATCTTTAAATTGTTAGTTTGTAATAAAATAATCCGTGAATTAATTATTTGTTGTCTCGGGCACATTCTCATCGTGCGCTGTGCCCGTGGCTTGCAAGTTTGAGCGCGCCTAGGGCGCGTGTCTGTTGATTCCCGCGATTCGCGCTCAGATCATTATTCTTTGCATTTAGACTGCTTGAATAACACTTTATCAAAAAGATCTGTTTAGATCGCAGTATTTATATGCGTGTTAATATTCTGAATTTTCTTCTTAAATAAGTATATAGTTAAAGATTAAGTTTCTCAAAGCTCTGTAGGCTTTGAGGTACACAATATTATCGTGACACTCGCGCTGCGCACTAGTTTTTTGACAGACAGTTGTAAATTTATATTTTCTGAATCAACTTAAAATAAATTTAAAAATACAATCCTTTTTTTAAACATTTTTCTCTATATCGCGTTGTTATGATAATAATATAATTTTGGTTTTCATATTATTTTTTATAGATAAAGCAAAATATGCTACAAGTCTTCTCATAGATTTTTTACATATCTCGCGTCTTTTCGCGTAATATTGAAATTTTCGATTTTCTGCATATGTTACTTACGATAAAACAAAATTACGAGTCCTATCGAAAAGTGGTTAAAAGAAATTTTGTAGGATTTTTCAAAACGTATAATTTCTCTTTGAGACTTTTTGTCGTATTTCGCGTCATGTGGTTCAAAATTTGAATGTTGTGGTGTCAAATTTCGGGCAATTCTAATACTTTCTCCATCATAAATTGATATAGTCCACTTCGGTCCCATAGAGTTGAGAGCCATCAGCAAGCAATCTTTTGGAATAAATCCCTGTTCGTGTTTACTCACGTGAATCCGAGTTGGGACAAGTTTCCAGCCTAATTGCCTTCTAATGGCCTCTTTACGACCTCGCCTAACCTTGTGAGTCTTAGACTCAATGGGAGAAAGGACGAGAGAAGCCGTAAAGGCCATCTGTCTGGCCTTTATCCCATGGCTAGCCTGGCCAGCATGGCCGTGACTCATAAACTCAAGTGCTCTCTCTCTCTCTCTCTCTCTCTCCCACACTCCACTACCCTCTCAAGGAAAGCCGGCAGCGGCTGCCAACTTGAGCGCGTAATTCGTAGTCGTTTCGAAATTAAAAATCCGATATTTTTCTTTTTCTTTTTGCTTTGATTTCCCGGGGAAGGGAAGGATAAAGGAAATTATTCCTAGTTAAGAATCACGCGAATTATAGTTTTATCCGGATTAGGTATATTTTATTGTAATATAGTGTATCATTTTTACCTGTCATTTTATATCTTTTTCTTTGCTTTCTTTGTACTCTCATTTTAAATGTAACTTTGCGTCTTTTTCCTTTTATTTTAAATTTATATTCTTTCAACTTTGCTTCGTTTTCTTTTTTTCTATGTTTAACGCGAGTTTCTTTTCTTTTATTTTAAATTTTAATTTTTCTTTCGATTTTAATCTATGTTTAATTTAAGTTTCATTTTCCTTTTATTTTTAAATTTACATTCCTTTAACCTTACTTCGTTCTATGTTTAATTTGAGTTTCTTTTCTTTTATTTTAATTTATGCGTCGTTTTTCTTTATGCGTAATTTTTCTTTTATTTTAAATTTATATTTTCTTTCAATTTTTAATCTATGTTTAACTTATGCTTCGTTTTCTATGTATTCTTTTAATTTCTACTTTGCATCGCTTTCCTTTATTTTTAATCGATGTGTCATTTTTCTCTTACTTTTAATTGTCTTCCTACATTCATAATTTTGCCTAAAAATTGAACTCATTGCGGAGTTACAATTTTTACCAGGACTTACGAAACGGCGGCAACCTTGGAACGCTACCGTGCACTTCCAAAGTTGCCGCCTGCGCGCGAACAGAACGAAGATAAGGGGATGCCGAGGCGTCCGAAACGCCCCTCCACCTCTCTTGCGATTCGCCGAGAGCTCCGCGCCAACCGACGGCCGGCAGCCTCTCGGACCTGCTGTTTAAAGACGGTTGCATCGACCCGAACGATGCACTCTCGCTCCGACGATCTCTCCGGACTAACCACCCCTAGAGAAAGTCTCGATACGCTGTATCATCTTTTTTTGAGCTTTGAGTAAACAATTTAAATCAATTCGCAGTTTTCTTAAAACTTCCTCTCCTCTCTCCTCCTTAGTGACGGTCTGCTCTAGTAGCCCCGTCGAGTTGTTGCTCTCTTTCTCTCTCGCACTGATCCAGTGGCCTACCATCTTTCCTACCACGGAGTCTCTCTCTCTCTCTCTCTCTTAGAGGTCGGTCAACTTATTTTACAGCCCAGCTACCCTCGAATCTTTTTTTCTTACTAGAGGTCGGTCAGCTCTTGCAGCCCCGCTACCCTCGAACATTTCATTTCCAGAGGTCGGTCAGCTTGTGTAAAGCCCCGCAACCCTCGAACTCTTCTTTTTCTCAACGGGATCGGTCAGCTCGTAGGCAGCCGCGATACTCCTTACGAATCTCTTTCTCTCTCTCTTCCAAAACTCCGAAACCCTACCTATGCCTGGTCCTAACCTCGGTTTCCACTGACCCTCGCCAGTTCAGCATTCCGGCGCCAGGGTGGCGCTCCGATCATCGAACAGTATCCAGCAGCCTCGCAACACTGCACAATCGGGCCTCGGTTTCCACCGGCCCAAACAACACCCAGAACCCACCTTGCATCAAATTGGCGGCCCAAACGTGAGGCTCTAAGACTTCAAAAATCTTATAAGTATCGGCAGAAGCTGAAACCGAACCACAGATGATACGCTCACCGACTACGCAACGCCGAGCACCAGGCAGGCCACCCAGGGCCATGGCCACCAGAAACACCTTGGTTTCTGAGTCTACACCTCAAGACTCAGTAACGCTCAACAGCACTCAACCAGCCGAGAACGAAAAAGGGTCTCAGGATAGATCAAACTCGCCACCACCAGCCTACAATAAGGCCGCAGCCAGGCCAACAGATTCAACATCTGCGCGGGGCAGAAGCCGCTCGTTGCAACGGCTAAACAGAAACTCCAATCGGGTGTTGTTCCAAGAACCCGAAAGAGAACTAGAACCGCTGCCAGGGCCAAGCAGCATGCCGGATCCAACAACATTCATATCGAGGGTTCCAAAACCGCCGGCAATCAGGAGGGATATGCCAGTACCGCCGGCAATACTGACAGAGGCCCGATCGCCGCTGGCAGCACCAACCACAGTACCACTGCCAGCAACACCACCTGCCGCTTGAGGACGCCCGATGTTCCAATACCGACGTTCGCAGGATAAGACCACGAGGATCCTGCCATCTTTCTGAGCTAGTGCGAAAACTGTTTCGCCGAAGCAGCAATCGAATCGGCACTGTGTTCCAGGATGGTGAATAAGTGCCTCACCGACAAAACGGCTAAATGGTACGAGGTGTACCGAGGACTATCTCTACCATGGGAGAAATTCAGGTCGCTCATCACTCAACACTACGCCGGGGTCTCAACACTCAACAAGCTCCAAATCAAATTGTACGCGAATAAGCAGGAGGACAAAGAAGCTGTAGGGGTATTTCTTCAAAAGAAATATCTGCTGGCATTACGAATGCTACCCACCGCCAGTGAGGAGCAGGTTAATGGCCATCTCATGGAATCGCTCAAGCCGAGCATCCGGAGAGTGTTGCGTGCAGCCACAATATCATCTTTCGAGGATCTAATGGAGAGAGCTCTACAAGCCGAATCCAATGAGGCCATCTAGACCTCCAAGAAGCCTGCAGCAACAAAAACAACAGCTGCCAATAACCAGCCTACAACCACCGCCAGGGCCCTGTCTGCGCCAAGACCACCACCGCAGTGCCACTAATGTCCAGACAGGCACTTTCACCGGGATTGTTCAATACTAAAAACTCGGCAGCCTGATGTAACCCCAGCAAACTGGCGGACACAAGCCGCGGAGGGTGAAGCCGCGCCTCCGGCACCAGCATCAACCGCGCCAGCTTCATAAGGCTGCCTGCGCAAGCAGCAGCTACCGAGATGGAAGACGAAGAACCCATCATCCATCTGCCCGGTCAGGCGATCGGGCCCACCATTGCCAAAAGCGTCGGCGGAGAAGGACTTGCCAAACGCGTCGATGGAGAAATTGCCGACGGCATCGGCGGAGGCAGCCTCGTCACAGCCGTTGACGAGACATCAGACGCTAGTGAGGAACCACGTCTAGCAGCAGAGAGGATTCCCGTCCGCAACTACAGGGACGTCTGACCGTAACGCTACCGCCGAATCTAATTCATGTAAGTTTTGTAAATATTCGTGGACGGCCGAAAGGCACCCCCAACCATGTAAATAATGCGAGCATAGTGGACTGCCGGAAGGCATCCTCAATCCGAAATCTTGTATATATCGCTACTAAATGTGGAGAGTCCGCCGGAACGCGACTCACTTTAATTTCCTTTGCTCCCCCCCCCCCTCCACGGTATTTCTCAGGAAATTTTTTTACTCGCCTAGGTTAGGCGAGGTCTATCCGGGAAGGGGTGGACTTGATATAATCCACTTCGGTCCCATAGAATTGAGAGCCATCAGCAAGCAATTTTCTGGAATAAATCCCCGCTCGTGTTTACTCATGTAAATCCGAGCTTCGACAAGTTTCCAGCCTAATTGCCTTCTAATGGGAAGGATTCCCACGGGAGGGATTCCCCGTCCCATGTCTAGCCTGGCCAGCATGATCGTGACTCATAAACTCAAGCGCTCTCTCTCTCTCTCTTCCACTCCTCTACTCTCTCAAGGAAAGCCGACAGCGGCTGCCAACCTGAGCGCGTAATTCGTAGTCGTTTCGAAATTAAAAATCCGATATTTTTATTTTTTTTTATTTTGCTTTGATTTCCCGGGGAATCGCGCGAATTATAGTTTTATCCATATTAGGTATATTTTATTGTATTATAGTGTATCGTTTTTACCTGTCATTTTATATCTTTTTCTATGCATTCTTTGTACTCTCATTTTAAATGTAACTTTGCGTCGCTTTCCTTTATTTTTAATCGATGTGTCATTTTTCTCTTACTTTTGATTGTCTTCCTACATTCATAATTTTGCATAAAAATCGAACTCATTGCGGAGTTACAATTTTTACCAGGACTTACGAAACGGCGGCAACCTTGGAACGCTACCGTGCGCTTCAAAAGTTGCCGCCTGCGCGCGAACAAAACGAAAAGAAGGGGATGCCGAGGCGTCCAAAACGCCCCTCCACCTCTCTTGCGATTCGCCGAGAGCTCCGCGCCAACCGACGGCCAGCAGCCTCTTGGACCTGCTGTTTAAAGGACGGGTGCATCGACCCGAACGATGCAGTCTCGCCAAAGATATTATAAACGTAGATGCGGTACGGGGCGTCAGAGTGGGGAATTATATATATATATAGGATATCACATTTTCTGCCCTATCGAGGTGCTGCCCTCACCGTACTACGAAGTCGAATTCTTGTTTTCTCAATCTTCGTAAAATATGACGGTAAAGCAGTTGAAAGATTTTTTGAGGTTAGAAAAGTTTGACATGTATGTATATCACTGAATTTTTTCAGATCTGAAGCCTAATATATTCTGGATAAGATATTTTGGTTGAAAATGTATATAGTATTTTTTAAATCACAAAAGTTCTTCCAACAAATCGAAATGTTGATTAAAAAACACGTGTTTTTTTATATTAATTTGTCGGTAAAATTTTCCTATATTTTAAATTTTAAATTTAAACAATAATTTTTAACCCTTTAAATATTAAACAAAAATATATTTGATAAAAATATTTTATTCTCGTATTTTTAATAAATAATTAATATTGATTAAGAAACAATTTTATTTTGAGAGTTTTAATATTTAAGAATTTTCAAATTCGTTAATTGTATAAACTGTCCAGGAATTTTATTACTTTTGCAATTTTATTATTCGGGACAGAGAGTTTCACCGAGTAGGGAATTTTATTTTTCGGGATATTTCAGCCGTTCCCATAGAATTACAGAAAATTTTCTCTAATTAGAATTTCGGCACTCGATCTTGTTGATTTTTTCCTACAGTATTAATAAAAAGAAATGTGTATGGAAATTTTTGATATCACAAAGTTAAAGATAATCTCAATTAAAAATCTAAAAATTCGATGTGCATCCAATTTTTATTCTTGCGCCTTGGCGATTTTTTTCTAATCCATTTCAGTGACTGTTAAAGGAGGCTGATTTTCTCTTAGAAAATAAGTGATTAAAATTTGAAAAAATTGGGTAGGCTTTTTTGACATCTAGGTAATTAAAAAAGGTAAACTTCCGAACATTTAAAAACTAATTTAAGAACTATTTATACTCTTTAAAGATACCAATACAATTTACATAACACTACTTGTTAGGTCAAAAATAAAATTATGGGATTCGAAATTGTTACAGCGCGAAAAAGTTTAAATTAAAAATTTAAAAATGCGAAAATACACCATTTTCCGTGTTCATTTGCAATCCAGCGAGTGACTTTCTTCCGCTTCTTTTGAAAGTGGATACTCTGCTTTCAGTTTTCTTTTTAAAATATACCTTGAATTCAACGCATTTCAAATTGAATGTTTGCAGCTGCATTTAGATTGAAGTGCACAAACTTTTTTTGTTTTAAATATCAATTAATAAAACATTTTATTTATTTTTCACGATTGTAATTTATAACTTCTAAAATTGAATAATTGTAGCTCTAACATGAAAAACTATAGACTATTTTCAAATTTATGGAGGTTCTATCATATATATTGAACTATTGAAACCTCTGACCTTTTTTAAGGTTTTTAAAACTCTTTTAAAAACTTTTTTTTAACTATTTTGATTATGATTTCTTAATGAAAGAATAAGTGTTATTTAGTCTCCAGAACAGCAATTTCAAAAATATTTAAACCCTTAATAGTTGAGACATTTTAAATTTGTAGTCTTCAGTATATTGAATAATTTCAAATTTAAAGCTATTTAAATATGTTATCAGAATTTTTTAATGGAAAGTGTTCGATAATATTAGATTGAAACATTTCAAATTATTTAGTTACAAAATAAAATCGTACAGCTTCAAGTTTTATTCATTTTTTGATCATTTGTCACCCCCACAGATTATTTTTTTTTAAAGAAAATAACGCCTGATTTTTGTAAAAATTAACAAAATTAAAATTAAAGGTTCACTCAAGGTCATTTTTGTGCAAAAAGCTTGTTCCTGAATAAATTGACTCTTATTGTTTCCGATTTCGTTCTGTCACTCAGGGATTATGGTCAGAATATTGGTCAAACAATAGAATGGATTTCTTCGCCCGAGATACAAACGTAAATTGTACTATAGTAAAAACAACTAGAAAAATTTAGACGAAAGCCAAATTTATTAAAGAAAACAAACCTTTGTCGACCTATAAATACTAATTTTATTCTCCGAAAGATTTTTCAAAAATCTCTTCGAAACACTTTTATTGCAACAATTTAATTGAAGAAAAATATTTGTTATAAAAATAAAAATAGTACAATTTTAACATACAAATCTTAAAATCAAAAAAGCGTGTCAAAGCACAATCCAATGCGACTATTTTTTCGAAAGTTATTAGATATACAGACAACCACAACATCAATAAGTACGACGACGTAGACGCCAGAGAGACAGACAGATACCGACATAAAAACTTGTTTTTCTGACTCAAGGAGCCTCAAAACGTCGAAATTTCATGAAATTCGCGAAAGTCATTTTTCGCATAAAACTCTTCTCATTATGGATGAGAATGTTATAAAATAAACATGGAACCTTGAAAAAGTAGCGTTTTTCGCCTCTTGACTTTTTCCCATATCAAGCTTTTTTTTTCAAATGTCCATTTTCGTTTAGTTTTTTGGATTTTGAAAATCCTTTAACTTTGATAAGCTTGATTTTATCAAAAAAAGTTATCAAAGTCAAAGCCCAATCCAATCCGACCAGTCTTTCGAAAGTTATCCGGTATACAGACAACAACGACGACGCCGGATAGACAAACAGACCCCGACGTGAAAACTTGTTTTTCTGCCTCAAGGGGCCTCAAAACGTCGATATTTGATAAAATCCGAAAAAGTAATTTTTCATAAAAAAGTAATACCTTCTCATTTTGGATGAGAATGTAAAAATGATCAAAAAGATTGTAGAAAATCTTTCAAAGAATAAAATGATTGTCCCGTAAGTTAGAACCGAAAAATTACTATTTCAAAAAAATGAAAGTTGTGTTACGTCCTACGAGATGTAACTTACCTTGTCCTTTATTTTATTCCAAGTGGTTCCTCATTTTAGAATCTAATTTTAAATAAACTAGAGAACTGGGATGAGGATAACTACCAGATGCACCAAATAAATCAAATATTTTATAATATATAAAATGATGAATATTTATTCAAGTGTTAAGAGAATTTAAATATAAAGATCAGATTTGATCAGCGTTTCCTGATAAATCTCCGAATTTCTTGAAATCATTTGATTCCTTGGTTTACTTACAAGTTCCCTTTTGTAAAGAGTGGATGATTCGGCCCTCTCGTTCCTTGAATCGAAAGTAGCCCGTCCTTCTGTTGGCACCCTGTATGGGTACCCGCAGGGGGTGGCTGGCGCTGAATATGGCTCTGCAGGCTGAGATGGCAAGGTCAGCGTATCTGGGCTGCGTTGTCCCTTTGTGGCAGGTGTGGTCGACTCGGAATTCCACACAGAAGCTATTCTTCGTAGTTTTCTAGATTTAAATGGTTGACGGGCCAACACTGCTAGACCGGAGTTTAGGGTTTCGAAGATTCTTTATAATCTGGATTTGTCTAACTGAGACTGAACTGAGACTGAGGTAAAGACTGAAGCTGGAGTATAATCGGCTAAACTGAAAGTGGAACTAAACTAAACTGATTTCTGCTTCCGAATCCGCTGTATTTATTTACAAGATCCCTTCTTAGATTCCCGTAGGGGGTGAGTGGTTTTAGAATTATGGACGTAGGTACCAGTATTTTGTAAACATATAGGACTGAAAATCTTGTCTGTTTTCAGTCTTGGCTTGCTGATTAATTTATGGCTTTTCAGTTAGTGTGCAGTCTGCTAATTTTGTTAGCTATGCGAATATTTATGTGTGTTGCTTCTTTTTGTTTACTGCGACGTATACGTACTTATAGGTACCAGCATATTGTGAGTGTATGAGATTGAAAATGCAGCTGCCTTTTCTGGTTTCCTTGTCAATTAATTTATTGCTTTTTAAATAAAGTGTGCCTGTTTTTTGTGCAAAAGATGATGCGTAGATTTTCTTTTGCTGTTGGGTTAACCTTAGACTGTTGCGTCGTTTCTTTACAAATCTGATCTTCACAAATGATTCTAACAATACTAGGTTTTGTTTACAATATTAATTGGATGTTTAACATAATCCTTTAACTTGTTGAGTTATTATTAAATATAAATGTTATGTAATTATAATCCATTGTTTAT
Organism: Belonocnema kinseyi; assembly: GCF_010883055.1. Taxonomy (NCBI): domain Eukaryota; kingdom Metazoa; phylum Arthropoda; class Insecta; order Hymenoptera; family Cynipidae; genus Belonocnema; species Belonocnema kinseyi. The sequence continues at coordinate 17,208,739 of NC_046661.1, read as the reverse complement.
AATTATTTATTATTATTATAAAAGTCGCTGGACGTGACAGTTGTTCTAAACATTGAGATAAACGCGCGACCGGTACAAATCGGGAAATGAAAATAAATATGAAAATTTAACTAGAGTTCGAGTATTAAAAATTTAACAGGGATTGATTTTACAAGATGATTCTAGATCTGTTCAAAATGATATAATTTACATATTTTAACGTTAAAATTTGAACTAATTTAATTCGAAAGCCTTATTAGTGACAGAAATGTAAACGTTCGAATTAATGGCTTCTTAAATGTACGCCTTTATTCAATTTCAAAATCTTTTTGAAGTATTATATCAGTATAAAATATTTCATTTTTAATCTATTTAGTTTGGAAATTTAAAAAAAAAAAACAATTTTCAATAGTAAACAATTTTAAAATGAATTGTCACAATTTCAGAGTGACAAATTTAAACTTTGAATGTTACAATTATAATTTTTTTATTTGTATTTCGAAGGTTAAAGTATTTTATTTTGATTCTTAAAGAACAGTTAAATAATCATTAATTTAGAAAAAAAAATCAAACAAGTTGGAAGTTTTTGAATGTTTCAAAGAAAAGAACAAAATTTGGAGCTTCTCAAGAGTTTTAAAATATTAGAAAAAAAAATAAAATTTCTGGGTAGATTTAAAATGATTTTTTATTTCGAAAAAGTGCATAACTCAAAGAGAATTTTTAAAAATATTTTAAAACATTTCAAAAAATTTACAATATTAGAAAAAATCTGGAAGCTCTTAAAACAATTTTGTGCGCAGGATTTTACAAAAATGTTAGGAAAAATGGGAATCAGTCTAAAAGGCATTTAAAAGTTCCGAGAATTTTTTTATATAATTTAAAAATATTTGAAATAATTTAAAAGAGAATTGATGCTTTTGATGATTTCAAAATTTATTTTTTTGTTTATCAATAAAACATTCGATTTTTTTTAGAACTTTTTTATATTTTTATCAAATACTATGCACATTTTCAAACAACATTTTTCATACAGAAATATATATTCGATTATTGTATTTTTAATAAAGAAATAATATTTAATAAACAATTTTTTGAATTATTTAAATTCATGAATTTTCTAGTTCGGATATTTTATAATTCAGCCATTTTCTTTAGGAATTTTTCAAATTCAGTAATATTTTATTGTCCGGAATTTTATTTATTTTATTTTTCGTGAATTCTTTAATGCGACTTTTATATTTCGGTACTTTTATCATTTCGGAAATTTTATTCTTTGGTTATTTTGCAATTTACGAATTTTACAGTGTCGGGAATTTTATTTTCCGGGATTTTACAGTCGCTTTTTCCGAAAAATAAAATTACCACATCACTGTAAAAGTTCCGAAATTATAACATTGTCAAAATATAAAAGTTCCGAATTGGAAAATTCTCGATAATTTACAATCTTACCGAATTTGAGAATTGCCGACAGAAGATTTCCGAATTATACAATATTCGGGCTATATAGCTCCCTAATTTGAACATTAAAAAATATGTTTTCAATAGAATAATAAAATACTTACACCAAAGAAAAATCTTTTTTGATGTTTAAAGTTTTTAAAAATTATTGTTAGAATATAAAATAACAATAATTGAACAAATGTATTTTTGCATTAAAGCGTTGTTTGAAAATGTGCATTGTATTTTTGTACATTAAAGAAAACGCTCACAAAAATAAAATTATTATTTAAAGGAATAAAAATAAAAGTCGCGTTAAATCAGCCTGCATTGAATCCTGCAAAGTTGGTTTCATTTGAAGCTCACATGTTTTAAATTTCTGTTTGTATCACATTTTTATGCAATTATTGTTATTTTAAATTAAAACGATAATTTAAAGAATTAAACATTAAACAAAATTTCTATAATAAAAATATTTGATTATTGTATTTTTAATAAATAAGTAATATTGATCACTAAACTGTTTTCTCAATTTCTGCAATTCGGGAATTTTCTAGTTTGTATATTTTATCATTAGGCAGCATTCGGCCTGGAGTTTTATTATTCGGGAATTTTCAAATTCGACAATATTGTAAACTGTCCACAATTTCATTATTCTAGAATTTCTAAATGAGGGATTTTCAGGTTTCAGCATTTTTTTATTTCGGGAAGTTTACAGTGTTAAAAATATTTCGAAAATTTAAAAAGATTGATAAAATTGTAAAAAAAATCTGGAAGATTTTAAGATAATTTTCTTGCAGAATTTTACATAAATTTTACGACAAAATGGGAATCATTATAAATATATTTAAAAGTTCTGAAAAACTTAAAAAATAATTTGAATTATATATATTTCGAGTAAGCTGTATTAATTATAATAATTTAAAGTTTATTTTAAAATATATTTTATGGAACATGATATTTGTTATGAATATGCCAGTAAAATTCTGTTCGTCTAATTTTGTTTGACAATGCGAAACGTAATATGGCTTGGAACTGTCGTCTTAACATCTAAAAACCAAAAGAACAATTTTCCTATCACTTGTAATTATAATTATATTTTTATAAAAACGTTAGAATATATAATAATTGAGAAATTGGAAAATACAAACGAGAATTTGATTAGACAAATAGTCTAAAAATATCCATAGAAATTGCAGACCACAAAAATAAAAATAAAAAATCAATAATATTAAAGAACTATGTATAGACAATACATAGAATGAAAATTATATGTATTAATTTTAGAATTAGTGGAAAATATATGAAACCGTAACATAAATTACTCATCGATTTTTATTTGTGGTATTTATTAAAATAACCATGTTTTGCAAAGTTATAAATGTAAAAATGTTTTAACTGGCAATTTACTTTCAATCCAAATGGTTCTTGGCTGAGGTAAGTAACCATTAGTACGCCTCGAGAGGCCTACTGAGAGTTGCTTACAGCGCTCCAAGTGGCTGTTGGCAAAATATATCGATGAGACTTCATGGGGCTATCTACGGGGAGCGGTGTGTAGAGGGGAAGTGACCTTTTTCGCCGGACGCGCCGTCTATATTTATGGCGGGCAAATAAGCCCGCGCCGCATCTACGTTTATAATATCTTTGCTCTCGCTCCGACGATCTCTCCGGACTAACCACCCTTAGAGAAAGTCTCGATACGCTGTATCATCTTTTTTTTGAGCTTTGAGTAAACAATTTAAATCAATTCGCAGTTTTCTTAAAACTTCCTCTTCTCTCTCCTCCTTAGTGGAGGTCTGCTCTCGTAGCCCCGTCGAGCTGTTGCTCTCTCTCTCTCTCTCTCGCACCGATCCAGTATCCTACCATCCTTCCTACCACGGAGTCTCTCTCTCTCTCTCTCTCTTAGAGGTCGGTCAGCTTGTTTTACAGCCCCGCTACCCTCGAATCTTTTTCTCTTACTAGAGGTCGGTCAGCTCTTGCAGCCCCGTTACCCTCGAACATTTTATTTCCAGAGGTCGGTCAGCTTGTGTACAGCCCCGCAACCCTCGAACTCTTCTTTTTCTCAACAGGATCGGTCAGCTCGTAGGCAGCCCCGATACTCCTTGCGAATCTCGCTCTCTCTCTTAGAGGTCGGTCAGCTTGTGTACAGCCCCGCTACCCTGGAATCTTTTTCTCTTACTAGAGGTCGGTCAGCTCTTGCAGCCCCGCTACCCTCGAACATTTCATTTCCAGAGGTCGGTCAGCTTGTGTACAGCCCCGCAACCCTCGGACTCCTTTTTCTCAACGGGATCGGTTAGCTCGTAGACAGCCCCGATACTCCTTACGAATCTGTCTCTCTTCCAAGACTCCGAAACCCTACCTATGCCTGGTCCTAACCTCGGATTCCACCGGCCCCTCGCCAGTCCAGCATCCCTGCGCCAGGGTGGCGCTCCGATCATCGAGCAGTCAACTTCGCTACACGTCGCTCGGGCCTCGGTTTCCACCGGCCCTAAACTGTCTGCCAAGCCAGTGCCCGGTCCGCGCCCCGTCAGATTTCCTTGTCAAACATCAACTACTACTTGCACTTTAGATCAAGGTTGGGCCTAACAACACCCAGGACCCACCTTGTATCAAAATAATAAGAATGTAATAAATTAATACAAATTTGTAGCTCTTTTTCGGGTAAACAATTTTTGTTAAATCATTTTTTTCGTAACTTGTATCATTTTGTCACCAAGTTTTTTTTTAGATTTTCAATGTTATTTTTCGCGAATAAAACAAAAGGTACGCGTCGTATCAAGAAGATATTGTTAAACAATTTGTGGATCTTTTTTGAGATCCTAATTTTTGTTGAATCATCTTCTTTCGAATCCTGCATAGTTTGGCCATAAAATGAGATTTTTCATGTCTCATGATTTTTTGTGCAATCAAAATTAGAATTTTCGATTTTACAAGAAAATCCATAAAGTTTCTATAATAATCTTGTGGGGCTTTTAAATAGAAATGTTTTTCTTAACTTCTTTTTATATCGTACGTTGTTTGGATTAAAATTTTGATTTTCGATTGATATTAAAAATGTTGAAAATGCTATAACTCTAAGAATTTTTTTTGTATAAAAAATGTTATCAGGATAAATTGTTTGACTTTCTGAATACTATTAATAGCCGTAAATAAAAATTTTAAGTATAAAAAATGGTCGCAAAATTTTTTCAAATGATGTAACTTTATGAATTTTTATCAAAAATGGCTGTTTAACGAACTCGTTCTTTCTTTTCGGACTTTTCGGACCTTTCTTTTCCTATACTTTCTCAATCATAAATGATGAGAATGAGAAAAATGAGAGGCCCTTTCAATTTTTTTATTAATTTCAGTTTTTAAATCATTTGAATTCTTTAAAGTAATATGCTGTTATTTTTATCTATAATATTGAGATTTTATTAAATATAAATAAAATTGAAAATAAAGTTTCTTAAGTATAGTCTGAATATACTTGTTCTCTGTCATTCTTTTAAGTGTTGTAATTTCGTTTTCTGAGTCTTGTCCAGTTTTCGTTGTGTATTTTTATGCTAACCAAATTCTAAACTATACATTATAAGGATAATTTCATTACATACGAAAATCGAAACTTTAAGGGGCCGTCAGTAAACTGCATTACCAATAGGGTTTTTTTCGCGATTTTAGATACAAGAAGTTTTTAATATATAATTTTAATCCTAATTTTAATCGTTCAACAGAAAAAAATTATTAAAAATTGAAGGCGTTAAAACACTTATTCAAAATGGTGTCACGTGGGTGTCATGTAACCCAGAGGTTCTAATATTTGGCTTAAGAGTCTGTGGTATGTTGAAGGAAAAAAGTAAGTGCAATTATTAATACATTTTAAAATCGTACATATTTACGAATTGTTAAGTAAACATCATGATTACATTAAAGTAATTTTTCAATGAGTTCTTAATAAATACCATAAATATATCTATTTTTGGTAGACTTTCTCTATTGGTTTTTACGAAACACTCTTTTGAAATCTTTTTAAACAATATTTTGCTACTTCTATTTTCGATGTCCACATAACCAAAAGAAAACATCGGTACAGAAAAAGATATTGGAGAATCACTGACACGTGAAATGTGATTGGAGGAAAATCCGACCCCTTTGACATCAAAGGGGCCCTCCAATCGACATCGTGATAAAAAATTAATATTTCAACATTAAATTAAAAATAGTAAACAATATGTCAAAAATATTTGAAGGGTGTTTTTATAATTAGAATTTTATATACTATAAGATCCATTTATTGGAAAAATGATTTCTGACTTTGGAAACAACCGTATTGGATGGAGGCGGAAGGGTCATGCTAAAAACTATGGTTCGAACAGGGGTTAGGGATCAGTGGAAGAAAAGTTACGAACTTAGATAACATGTAGTATGTTTCCTTATTATTAACTTTTAAAGAATTGTTCTTTTTTTCTCTGTTTTTAAGAAACCTCTTTTTCTCGTTTTTTTTTTGCTTAAATGCTTTTTGGTAGAAAGTCTACATTTATATTTTTGGTTCGGAATTCACCTCATTTGGTTAAAAATTCTAGTATTCAGTTGAAAATTTTATTATTCTGTAAAAAATGCAACTATTTTGTTAAAAAATCATCTTGTTTCGTTAGGAATTCAGAAGCTTGGTTAAAAGTTGAACTACTTTGTAAAAAAATTATTCGTTTGGTTTTAGATTCACCTCTTTGGTCGAAAATTTAACTATTCTATTTAAAAAAATTAATCTTCTGTGGATAAAAAGTCATTTTTAGGCTGAACTATTTTGTTAACAATGTAACTATTTTTTTGAAAATTCGCTTTTTTTAAATAAGAACTAATTTTTTTTAACTGACAAGGTAAATATTTCATTTTTAATTTAAATTGATATTTTTATTAAAAATGAATAGTTTCTGGTTTAAAATTGCTCCTATCTTATTGAAAATTCATGTATTTTGCTACAAATTTTGTTGAAAATTAAGTTTTTTTATTTCAAATTTAACAATTTTTATAACCAATAAACTGGTTTAATGAAAATTTAACTTTTTGGTAAAAAATTAAATTTTTTCTTAAAAACTCATATTTTTAGTTGAAAATTCAACCTTTTTATAAGTAAATCATCCTCTCGGATTGTTAATGGATTTTGTGTGTCTTGTGTATCTCGGATTTTGTGTAATAATTTAACAATATGGTAGACAGTTGAAGTAGGATTCGTTTGTAAATGAACTTTTCTGTGTTTTTTTTTCGTGTTTATTAAATCTAGTTTTTTTACATTCTCATCAAGAGAAGGTATTAGATTTGTGTAAAATTTGACCCCCCCCCCCTCCCATTGTTGTCAAATGTCCACGTTTTGAGACCCCCTGAATCAGAAAAACAGGTTTTTGCGAATGGTTCTATCTGTGTGTGTGTGTGTGTGTGTGTGTGTGTCTGCCTGTAGATTTTTATTTTGTAAGCACGATAACTTTAGAAAGAATTGACAGATTGGATTAACCTTTGGTATACTCTTTTCGTGTCCTAAAATAAAGGTCAAGTTCGTTAGCCTGCCACTTTGGGTGAAAATTCAAAAAGTGAGCGTATTTTGAATATTTTTTAGACCTTTTTTTTAAATTCAAAAATTGTTACGGATATTCATACATGAATATCCGTACGATATGAATATCAGATGAACAATTTATCCTAATGACTTTTTTTTATAAAACCAAAATTTACCACAGTTATAGCATTTACAAAATTTCAACAACAAAAAAAACACACGGAAATCAACATTTTAAGTCAAATAACGCATGATATAAAAAAAGTCAAAAGAAGAAAAATTAGTGGTTTTGTTGAGAATAATGTACAGACCACAGATCTTTACCAATTCCGACAAAAAATGGGGAAAAAGCTAATAAGGTATCTCAGAGAGACTTCCAGCCTGATTTTTGAATTAGGTTTTCAATTTTTTTATAAATAAACAAATATGACGAAGGTAGGGCCTTTTTTCTAGTTGACGTTCCCGGTGCTCGTCAATAACAGGATAATGGTTGAAATCGCTTAAGTTGCATAAAATAGCATTAGTTAAGGATATTCCAATATTAGACAATATAGAAAAAAAATGTTATCAACAAATTATTTGTTGAAAAATTGTTTTCTACGATTTTCCATAAATACACATTTTTTCAAGTTATGTTGCAAGAAATTGAAATCGAAACAATATTATGTAAAAAAATATCTTTTCTGATTATAATTGTTTATATTATAAACAAATTGAATGTACAAATACAGTAATCAGGCATTTTTCGACAGAAATATTAATTTTTTTCTGTCATTTTTTCAATTCGGAAATTTATTATAATTTTACCAAAATTCATCATTTGTCGATTAATCTTATGATTTTGTAAACAAATCTAATAAAAAATGCCTAATTTGGACGTTTGTCGAGAGAAAAATTCGGTTTTTTCACTGGCAGTCATTTCAGTTGGGAACTTCATGACAATATAAGCAAAATTAATAATTTTTTGATCAATTTTAAGTTTTTTTAAAAACAAATTTAATAAACAAATGCATTATTAGGGCATCTGTGGACGGAAAAATTAGTTTTTTTTTCGATTTCAGTCGTTTTAATTGGGAAGTTCATAATGATTTCAGCAAAATTCATAATGGATTGATAAATTTTATATATTTTTAAGAACAAATTTAATAAACAAATGCATTATTCGAGCATCTGTCGATGGAAAACTAATTTTTTTCGACATCCTAACTAAAACTGTTGATATAGAAAAAAAGAATTTTTCTGTAAACAAATGCGTGATTAATGCATTTGTTTATCTAATTTGTTTAAAGAAATATCAAAAAAATTTATCAACTTATTATGAATGTTGCTGAAACTCTTATTAACTTCCCATCTGAAAAGACTGGCATTGAAGAAACCGAATTTTTCTGCCGACAAATGTCCGAATAATGCATTTGTTTAATAAATTTGTTTAAAAGATCATATGATTAATAAAGAAATTATGAATTTTGCTGCAAATGTCATAAAGTTCCGAATTAAAAAAAACTTACATCGAAAAAAAAAATTCTGTCGAAAAATTCCTGATTACTGCATTTGTTCATAAAATGTCTTTTGCTATATAACTAGAAAATAGTATGATTATGGAAAATAATAAAAAAATTGTTTTAAAAAAATAAATTGTTTATTACGAA